>NW_023604861.1:68893633-69081481 GCF_014898055.3 Talpa occidentalis
GAAAAGTGAATAAAATATAAGACTTAAACGAATGCTCTGCATATTATCCTTCCTTTGCCCCTCAAACTCTGTCTGCCTTGGTTTATCTTCATGTGACTTTGTTTGCTTTCTTTAGTTGTATCTAGCTTTTATAGTGGTTCTAATGGAAAGGTTGGTATAATAAAATCCCATTAAAGATAGAGTGGACATCTATTTTTCAACATTTAAGTGGATTTCCACTCAATTGTTTTAATATACTTATATTTTTATTACTGGAAGCATGCTATTTATTTGTATTTGGGTCCTGATTTAACCATTTGTCTTGTACTTGGACATTATGCTTTATTTTTCCTTTTCATAATTGTTGCTTTGATGAACATTTTTCCACAAAAACCCTACTTTGGGTGTGGGATTATTATTTCTTTTCTCTGTTGATATTTTGTCTGAAGCATCTAAGAACTTCTCTTTTTCCTGACATACTGAAATTTAACAATGTGCTATTGTTTGGTTTTCCTTCCATCTATTTTCTGGCCTCTTTGGGGACCTTTTTATTCTGTAAACCTATTACTCTCAGTTCTACAACTTTTTTTTGGATTTTTGCTGTGTTAATGTTGTCCTTTTAATTCTCTGCCCTTCTCAAAGTTCTTTTAGAAGTTTTGGAGCCTCGTGGGTTGATGTGTAATTGCAATCTTATTTTCTTATGTCATGTTTCCTATGTTGGGCAGAGCTTTCAATTTTTTATTCAAACCTGCCATTGAATTTTTATTTCTACTATTATATTTTATATATTGAAAAAATTAAATTTTCTGAAAACTTTTTAATATCTTCTTATTCTTGTTTCAGTATATTCCAAGTATTTTCCTTGTTTTTCTGAGGATATTATTTATGTTGATTTTTTAAAAAATGTTTTTCTATCCCTTTCATTATATCTATTACCTCAACATTCTTTGTCCCACTCTGTTTCCTCCATCCCACATGTATGAGTGTTTATCTTTTTGGTTCAAAGCTTTCCTCAAATGTTGGGCAACCTTTGGCTCTCATTTTTTAAGAGCAAGACTCTGAAGAGATGATTGGAAGCCTGCATGAGGGGGTAGGGGTTGTTAAGTGACTTCACTCTTTGGTGCTAAATGAGTCAGATTTTTTCATCGGAGATGTTGAAGTGTCAGATATGAATGGTATTTTCTCCTATGTTGACCAGTTTCCCTAGAAAAAAAATATTTGAATCTCTTGCCTGAGGTTGTGATAGGTGGACTCTAAGCCTAACTACTCAGGTTTCAAAAGCTAATTAGGTTGTGACTTTGTGGTTAATCAGGCTTTTACTCAATCCCATGAGTAGGTTTCAGCCCTCTGCTCAGCTGGACAGCCTGTCCAAAGAGTAAACCTCCAGGAGAATATCTGATGGACTCACTGCTCTTTATACTAACTTTCAACTTGTCGTACTTTCCCTACCCTCTGCTCCTGCCTTCAGAATTTTCTCTTATCTCCAAGCCCTGAGCCTTTTCAGATTTCTGCCTGTGAACTGGCTGTTTCTTTGGGGCATTTTCCCTCCTCCCACTTGTACCCCCAGTAGTCTTAGATACCAACTTTCTTATGACCCTAAAATCAGTCACCAGTTAATAATTTGCTTTCTGGGGACCTCCCTGGTGGCGCGGGCGGTTGAGCGCAGCACTGTGAAGCTGTCTGCAGCCACTGCAGTGCTGGTTCGATCCCTGCTGGCCTCGGAGCAACCCACATGGCGAGCAGACCTCTCCTGTCTTGCCCGCTGCTCCCCTCAGCAGTATATTTTGTCAGTCTGCCTGTTCTGTTCCCCCTGTCTCTGGTGAATCCTCTCACCCTCCCGCACATCTGGCCTGTACCCCCGGTTCTTGTATAAATAAAATAAATCTTATAAAAATAATAATTTGCTTTCTGGCTTAAAATTTTTCCCCCTCTTGTTCATTTTTTTCTTTCCTTTTCTTTTTGTGATTTTGTATCTTAAAACAACCCTTTTTACATCAGTGTTGAAAAGAAGCGTAGTTCTATTTGATTTTCATTTTTCCTTGTTCCATATTAGTTTTGCCATGTAGTATGTATCTTCTTTTATGTTTTATTGACTTTAAGTCTATTTAGAATCTTTCAAATTGTTCCAAGTCTTTGGGGATATCTGTGTGTGCACTCTAATCTCTTGTTTGTTGTATATCCTGACTTTTCCTTAGGGTGATTTGTTTTCCTTTGTCATATGTAACTTATTTGTGATGGGAGTCCTGCATGCCCTCATTATGGAGACATTCTTGCAGATGAGGTTTAGCCTTTGCTTCTGCTTGATCAGAATGTGCCTTTCTGGTTTTTGGGGTCTCAATACATGTAGTTTCTGGAATGTTTGATTTTCCCATTTTGCTTGGCTATCTCTTACTCATCTCTCATGTTCTAGTTTAGAAGATTTTCCTGGGATATTTTTTCTAATCTCCCATTCTTTATGTTCTCTCTCAATACTCTGTATTTATTTTTATTTATTTATTTATTTTTTTAAAGATTTGTTTATTTATTTATACAAGCACTGGGTACAGTCAGAAGTGCGGGAGGGTGAGAGAATTCACCAGAGCCAGAGCGGGGAGCAGAGCAGGCAGAAGGACCGAAGTACACTGCTGAGGGGAGCAGCAGGCGGCAGGAGAGATCTGTGCGCCATGTGGGACCCTCACCCGGTGGCCGGGGATCGAACTGGCGCTGCAGAGGCTGCGGGCAGCTTCGCAAGCCAGCGCTCAACCGCTGCGCCACCGGGGAGGCCCTACTCTGTATTTATTTTCCATAGTACAGTCATGCATTTATTTCTCTCTTCTGTATGACTAGACTAAATCCTAGGGGGCCAGGATCATGTTATCTTGTTTACCATTAAATATCCAGAGCTTACCAAACTATCTGGTCCAAACTGAATATCAGTAGTCTTCTTAAATGACTATGACGCTATATCTTATTTTAAGACATATTAAAGGGATGGATTACAGATTGGACTGAGACATTGCCCTTTGTCCTGGTTTTGCTATCCTGTAGGTGACAGCCCTTCATAGAGCATAGGCATATGTAGGGATGCTGATCTTCAAGCATAAGATGTAGGTGGTTCATATATTGCCTTTTACAGCTACAGAGGTACTTACCATCACTGCTACATATAGTGTGTAAATGGATCACATGCTTCAAAACAAAAAATTGTAATGGTCTGTTTGGCACTTGTCATATGGCACAACTTCCTGTGTGGCTCTCTCTTAAACACAATGCAGCAGCTTCCTTTAAATGAATGTTTTCAATTTCATTTTTCTTTTTAATTTTTTAAGGCATTTGGATTTCCTTCTTTTTTTAAGATTCATCTATTTATTTATACAAGCACTGGGTACAGTCAGAAGCACGGGAAGGTGACAGAATTCACCAGAGCCAGAGCGGGGAGCAGAGCAGGCAGAAGGACCGAAGTACACTGCTGAGGGGAGCAGCGGGCGGCAGGAGAGGTCTGCGCGCCATGTGGGACCCTCCTCAGGTGGCCAGGGAGCAGCCGGGGATTGAACCAGCGCTGCAGAGGCTGTGGGCAGCCTCGCAATCCAGTGCTCAACCACCACGCCAACGGGGAAGCCCTTCAATTTCATTTTTCATTTGTGAAATGTGTGACTGTTGAGCAGCTGCATAGCAAGCAATCTGTTATATCTATATGTCCTCTTTGCAGGTAGTAGGAAATGACAGGTTCATTTTGGGTAAATAATAATATGCATATCTGATAATTAGGTCTACAGTTTTAAGAGCCTTAACCGTTATTTCTTATAGCTAGCTCTCAAAACCTAAGTTTAGGAATACTGTCTAAAGGGGTGTGTGTGTGTGTGTGTCTGTGTATGTGTTTTAATAGCTAAGTTAATGTGTGACTTTGGTGTTCTGGAGTTATGGTAATACTAGCATGATGAATAAATAGTAGAAACTACTTAAGATTGTTGGGAAATTATGTAAGGAAGGATTCACTTATTTTTTTTTTAAAGATTTATCTATACAAGCACTGGGTACAGTCAGAAGCGCGGGAGGGTAAGAGAATTCACCAGAGCCAGAGCAGGGAGCAGAACAGGCAGACAGATGGAGGACACTGCTAAGGGGAGCAGCAGGTGGCAGGAGAGGTCTGCGCGCCATGTGGTACCCTCGCCCGGTGGCCGGGGATTGAACTGGCACCACAGAGGCTACGGGCAGCTTCGCAACACAGCGCTTCAAACACTGCGCCACCGGGGAGGCCCAAGGAGTCATTTATTTTGGTATCAGCAATAATATTATTTGCTAATGTTTATTAAGTGCTTACCATGTTCCAGGCACTATTCTAAAAACTTTACGTGTTATGAATTCATTTAAATTTTTTTAAAAATGGGATTTACAACAGTAAATCTTTGTCACAAAGCTATTATATGTATGCTCAGAGAGAGCATTTAGAATCTTTTCAGCACTGGATATAATTCAGTTATATCCAAATGTTGATAACTGCTGCTCTAACACTTTGTTTTTGAGTAAACTTATTCATAAATTTTCAGTAATGCCTAGTAATGGCAAACTGGTAATTGGGGCCAGGTCTCCTGATGAAGACAATTTAAAAAATTTAGATGAAACATAAAAAAAGCAAATCTCCTAAAAGGCATCAAAAAGATTGTAACATAGTAATCACTGGAGCTGTGCCTCCAAATCAGGAAATATTTTTCCACTGGGGTGTCCCTGGGAAAGACTGAGCAGCTGAGCTGGGCTTTTGGAGACCATAGAGGATAGGGTGACAAAAGTTGAACTCTGGGTTCTCCATGATTCTAATATATTCACCCTTTACTTTGAACTGCACCTTAGGAATAAAGTTGAATTATAAGCTAAGTACCCCTAATATAGCTTGCATCTTGAATTCTTGTCAGTTTGTTAGGGGGAAAGGATGTCCTGAGCAAATTCCATACAGGCTTTGTGGATGCCACCCCCACTCCATCAAGACACTGGGAACTACAAATCCCATGATCTCCGAAGGGAAGTTGCGAGGACCTAAGGGCGGAGTTAAGTAGCCATTTTCTCAGTTTGTAAATATAAACCAGCCATATTAGTAGGCTCAGGGGCTAGCCCTGTAACAGGTTAATTAATTCCTGGAAATTAAACTAAGGAACTTGGTTTGATAAAAGCTTCTAGGACTTTGGATTCTGGAAGAGGTATTAAAAATCCTCTGTAGAAAATGATAGCAGCCACATTTCCATTTACTTCTACAAATAATTTTTCAGAAATAGTGTCCAGCAATTAAAGATGACCAGGCATCTGAGTAGGTAGGACATAAGGGTCAAAACTCAGCAGAGGGGCTTCCCTGGTGGTGCAAGTGTTTAAGATGCAGCACTGTGAAGCTGTCCACAGCCACTGCTGCACAAGTTTGATCCCTAGCCAGGGAGGTGACCCATGTGGCATAGCAGACCTCTCCTGACTCACCTGCTGCTTCCTTCAGCAGTGTATTTCAGTCAGTGTGCTTGTTCTGTTCCCTACTCTGTCTTTGGTGAATCTTCTCATCCCCCACACCTCTGGCCTGTACTCCAGTTCTTGTATGCATAAATACATAAATCTTAAAACAAAACCTCAGCAGAAATATGTAGCATATATTCATTTGGTGACTGAAAAGAAGAAGAGGAGAGAGAATTGGGTAGAAGTAATATTTTAGAATATAATTGCTAAGAAATTTCCTTAACTGATAAATCTTAACCTCAATCTGCATATTAAGAGACAAACATAATTCTAATCAGGATAAATGAAAAGAAATTCTTACCCAGACTTGTAATAGTGAAACTTCAGATAATGAAGAAGAGGAAGTTGAAACAGCCTACAGAGAAAGATAGATTACTTTAACAGTGTCACTGGATCCCTTTGGCCCCCTGAAGCTGTGGGGCAAGTTAGATTTTGAGGGGCTGAGGCAAGCCAGACTCAGCCCACTGCCTGTGCATGCACTCTGGCCATGGCTTCCTGGAGTCAACAGGCCCACCAGCCTGCCCTGACCTTTCTATCTGCCTCTAGGATACAAAAATGGAGCTATGTGGTGCAAGCTAAATGGATCAGTCAGGTTCAGGTACACATCATTAATTAATTATTTGTATTGAAAAATGGAAAAGATGCTGATTGGTGCTAAATGGTCCAATCAGATGCTTAGGATTGAAACCTGTCTGATTAGTCTTGTAGGGATGGGGACCCAGAAGGGGATATTAGGCAGAACCTCTGAAGAGAAAAGGAGAATTAATTCTGCTACTGGCCTTTGAAGAGGAAGCATTCATCAGACCACTTTCTAGAAGAATTCTGCTCCCAGTTTCTGAAGAGAGAGATTCATCCAGCAGTCTACCTCTGTGGGATTCACCAGACCTTGACCTTCATAGACTTTCGTAGATTTCATAGACTTCTGATCTCCCTCCACACTTCCATAGATCTTTGCAGAGACTTGATTGCTGCACCTGCCTCTGGCCCTACATCTGACATCACCTGCAAAGGCACTGTTGGGCTCAAACAGCTGACCACAAACAGCCTCTGGTTCTCTGGCACCACTTCCTGGTGCTGTTGGGTCTGTTGCAGGCTGCTGCAGTGTTACCTTAAGTAGCATGAGCGGGCTTTGTTTGGGATTTCTGGACACTTCGGACACTATCTGGAGTGAGATAGCTGGCCATTTGTGGCCTCATAGCTCATTCCTTTTTCCAGTCTCTTGTTAAATAAACCCTTTTGCTGTTGGACCCTGAGCCTGAGTGGTCTTGCCTGCGGATGAGAACCCACTGACAGTGCCCTGTCCTCTACCTCAGGCACTGTCCCTTAGCACTCTGAACATTCAGCCCTAGTTGAGCTCTTTTGTACTCTTGTAGTACTATTTCAATAGAAGAACTATTTGACGAATAGCTGACTTTTCAATGAAACAGGACAGTGGAAGAAAAGGGAGAAATAAAAACACTTTAAAATTAAAAAAAAACTAAGAGATTTGCCACCAGCAAGACATACTAAAAGAATTCCCTTTCAGATTTCTTTTAGTGTGGGTCTGCTGGTGGCAAATATTTCTCAATTTTAATTGTAAAGAATGTACTTTAGGAGGAAGGGAAATGATCAAGTTGTAAAGTTACATGTAACAGGAAAAGCTAGTGGCAGATATGTGGATGAGTGAATACTGACTATATAAAACATCAATAATAATGTCTTGGTAAGTTTTAAAAATGTGTGCAATATTTTTAAAATTCACAATAGCATTTAGGTTGAAAGGAGTTGAAGTATTCCAAGTTCTTTCTGGAAAGAGGATAAAGGTATGGATTAACATCCTTTTAGAAGTCAAGTTTATATGCTATAATTTCTGGGGTAACCAGCAGATGAGCTTACAAACTAGTATATGAAATAAATGTCATAATAAACCACCTTTTTAATAGAAGATATAAACTTTGCCAACATAACTAGCCCCAGTGCTACTTTCTTTTGAATTTAAGGAAATGCATTTATATATGTTAGAGGCTATTGTGCTCAACATGGGGCGGAGCAACATGGCGGTGAGGAGACGCTGCGAGTAAGATCTCCCATTAAAAAAAGTTAATAGGGAGGAAAAGCGGCAGGTCCCAGTGAGAACCGGGACACGGAAGATAAACGGGTGACTCCAGCAAACTGCCCGAAGAAGAAAGTGGCCATAAAAGAGGACCAGAAGGGAGGGAAGCGCAGAACCCTGCTCCCCTCCCCCGCCCACAGAGGCGGCACTCTCCGACCCGCAGAGAGGAGGAAAACAACAAACTGAAACGACCAACAAGAACAAACGACGCAGCAAGTGGGAGTGGAAAGGAACTATTGCAGCCACCACACCCCGTGAACGGGAGCTGTGGAGAACCCTGCAGGATCCGCCGCGGAGGTGAGCTCCGGGCGCCATTGAAGAGAGACCCCGCCCAGGAGGAGACCAGCACCAGCACACAGCCCCGGCCACGCGGTAAGCTTGCACGGAAGGCAGCGCGCTGGAAAAACAGGCGCGGAGCGGGATTGCACGGAAAAGTGGCGCGGATCGCGCTGAAAAGCAGTGCGGTTGAAAAGCAAACGCGGATCCAGATCGGATCGCAGCTGCCCAGGTCCCCGCGCCTGCAACCTAGGATTGCGGGGAGACCCGCGGAGGCCCTCCCTGAGTGAGCAGGAACCAGGCGCCCAGGCAGGGGAGCGGAATTCAAAAGGCGCCATTCCCGCGCCACTGATCTGGGCTACAGCCCGCGTCCTGGAACTGAGGGCTTTGGAACTGAGACCCGGGGCACGAAATTAGGGGCGTGGGTTCCCCACGACGGTGGGGCACAAGGCAGACACAGCACCCCAAAGTTGTTGAGGTGTACCCTACCATCCCCGCTCTGCTCCCTGTCCCACGGGGTGGAAAATCAGCTCCCCAAGGGCTCTAGGAGAGATCTCTGGCGCCACCTAGCGACTTGAAGCCAGCACAGGCTCCTGAAGGAGCTAGTGGCCAGCTGGGGAGTTAGCCCACGCCGGGCCCTTCCGAACAAGTAGTCTGAGCCCACAGGGAGAGCGAGCACCCACAGCCAGGGCAGACCAGGCACGCAGAAGAGTGTGCCTGAGACCGGACGCGCAGGGAGTGTGTCCCACATCACCATTATAGAATAGGGACATTTCTTCAGTAAAGACTACCTGCAGAAGGCTTCCTCAGGAGCCAGAGGTGAGCGGGGGAAGTTCGCCCACGCCAGACCCCCTCTGGCCTGCAGTCCAAGCCCAGAGGGGGAGAAGGAACCCACCGCCGGGGCAGACCAGGCGCACAGGGGAGTGTGTCCCCACATCGGCATTGTAGAACAGGGACCTTTCTCCAGTAAAGACTGCTTGAAACTGACAGATGACTCCTGGAGGAACCAGAGGGGAGCAGAGAAGCCCACCCAAGATGCCGGCCAGTCCCAACAACACAGTGTCCCAACGCATACGGCAAATTAGAAAACAGACAGTAGGGAGGAGGAGAACCACACGCAACCTAGCAACTCTCCAGAGAAAAAGCACACCACAAAAAGAAAACCAGCCCCCAGATTGCAACGACAGTAACTTGGAAGAACTTCTGAGCCTTCCAGAAAGAGAATTTGAAATTGCCGTGATTAAAAAACTGACAGAAGTCATAAAGGAAAACAATGATAAGGGAAAAATAATCAACGATCAGAAGAATGAAATTGAGTCCCTAAAGAGGGAAGTAAAAGAAATGCAGGAGATCAAAGAATTAATGGAAGAACTAAAGAATTCTGGGAAAAGCAATGAAAGCAGAATTGATGAAATGGAAGAACGAATAAGTACTCTTGAAGACACAGAAATAAAAAGAACCAAAACAGAAAAGGAAAGAGAAGTACGAAGGAAAAAGAATGAAGAAAGACTTCGGGAACTATCTGACTCCACGAGGAAAGGAAATATAAGAGTTATAGGAATACCAGAAGGAGAGGAGAGAGAAGTAGGAACAGAGAAAATATTCAAAGAGATAACTGAAGAGAACTTCCGAAATGTGAAGGAGGAGCTGAAAATTGATATACAAGAAGCAAGAAGAACACCAAACTTCCACGATGAAAGGAAAAATACAGCAAGACACATAATAGTAAAGCTCCCAAGAATCCAGGACAAGGAAAAAATAATGAAGCTGGCAAGAGGGAAGAAACAGATAACATTCAAAGGAAAGCCAATCAGGCTGACATCAGACTTCTCCGAAGAAACACTACGGGCAAGGAGAGAGTGGAGGGACATAGTCAACAGACTCCAAGAAAACAGATGCCAACCAAGAATACTCTATCCCGCAAAGCTCTCCTTCCTCTTTGAAGAAAGAATATGGACTTTCCCAGACAAACAGAAACTCCGGAATTTCATTGCAACTAAACCCCCACTCCAAAAAATACTACAAGGAGTCCTAAAGCCAGAACCTCAGAGGGACGAATAACAATGAAAGAAGGCCAAAAAAAAAAAGTTATTAAAAGAATAAATAAATAAAATCAAAGGAAAGACAAACACAATGGCAAATACAGATGTTAACATATCAATATTAACTCTAAATGTAAATGGACTAAACTCTTCAATAAAAAGACACAGAGTTGCAGCCTGGATTAAGAAACAAAACCCAACCTTTTGCTGTCTCCAGGAAACACATTTAGCTACAAAAGATAAAAATAGGCTCAAAGTTAAAGGATGGAAAACAATCCTACAAGCAAATGGACCAAAAAAGAAAGCAGGAACAGCTATACTTATATCAGATAAAACAGATTTCAAACTCAAAAAGATAAAAAGAGACCCCAATGGTCACTACATTATGATCAAGGGGACAATACTTCAAGAAGAAATAACACTCATTAACATATACTCACCAAACGAAGGAGCACCAAAATATATCAGACAACTGTTGTCCTCTCTGAAAACAGACATCAGAGAAAACACATACGTAGTGGGAGACTTCAACACACCACTATCAACAATGGATAGATCAACAAGACAAAAAATAAGTAAAGAAACCAAAGCTCTAAATAAGGACCTAGAGCAATTGGGCTTAACAATCTATAGAACACTAAACCCCAAAAAAACGGAGTACACATTTTTCTCAAGCGCACACGGATCATTCTCCAGGATCGATCACATACTGGGGCACAAGACAAACATCAACAGATACACCAAGATTGAAATCATATCAACCATCTTTTCTGACCATGAAGGCATCAAACTAGAAATAAACCATAAAAAGAAGGCAAGGAACTTTCCTACCTCATGGAGATTAAAAACCACACTACTGGAAGACCACTGGACTAATGAGGAGATGAAAGAAGAAATTAAAAAATTTTTTGAATTGAACGACAAGGAGGACACCAATATCCTAAATGTATGGGATGCAGCAAAAGCAGTAATAAGAGGAAAATATATAGCAATAGAAGCTCACATCAAGAAACAAGAAAGAACTCAAAGAAACAACCTAATCTCGAAGCTCAAAGATCTAGAAAAAGAACAACAAAAAAACCCCAAAACCAGTAGAAGAAAAGAAATAATAAAAACCAAAGCAGAAATAAATGAAATTGAAACTAAAAAAACAATCCAAAAGATCAATGAAACCAAGAGCTGGTTCTTTGAAAAAATCAATAAAATAGACAAACCCCTAGCCAGGCTCACAAAGGAAAAAAGGGAGAAAGCACAAATAAACAGGATCATCAATGAAAGAGGAGAAATCACAACGGACACAGCAGAAATCAAAAGAATAATCAGTAACTACTATGAAGAGTTATATGGAAACAAGTTTAACAATCTAGAGGAGATGGACAAATTCCTACAACTCTACAATCACCCAAAGCTAGATAAAGAAGAAATAGAACACCTAAACAGACCAATTACAATTAGCGAAATTGAAATGGTAATCAAAAACCTCCCCAAAACAAAAGCCCAGGACCTGATGGATTTACAAATGAATTCTACCAAACATTCAGAGACGAATTAGTGCCTATCCTTCACAAACTCTTCCAAAAAATTGAGAAGGAAGGGACAATACCAAACACGTTCTATGAAGCCAACATTACACTAATACCAAAACCGAATAAGGACAACACAAAAAAGGAAAACTACAGGCCAATCTCCCTAATGAACACTGATGCAAAAATCCTCAATAAAATTTTAGCCATCAGAATCCAACAATGTATCCATAAGATAATTCACCACGACCAAGTTGGATTCATTCCAGGGACACAAGGATGGTTTAACATCCGAAAATCAATCAACGTTATCCAACACATCAATAAAAAGAAATATAAAAACCATATGATAATATCAATAGATGCTGAGAAAGCTTTCGACAAAGTGCAACACCCATTCATGATAAAAGCCCTTGAAATTCTTGGGATACAAGGAACATACCTTAACATCATAAAGGCCATCTATGACAAGCCAACAGCCAGTATCATTCTCAATGGTGAAAAGCTGAAAGCAATTCCATTAAGATCTGGAACAAGACAAGGATGTCCACTCTCACCACTGCTTTTCAATATAATACTGGAAGTCCTAGCCAGGGCAATAAGACAAGATAAAGACATCCAAGGAATCCAAATAGGAAAAGAAGAAGTCAAACTATCACTATTTGCAGACGATATGATATTATACATAGAGAACCCCAAAAACTCCACAGAAAAGCTAATTCAACTCATCAATAAGTTCAGTAAAGTGGCAGGATACAAAATCAACACGCAAAAGTCAGTAGCCTTCCTATACACAAACAATAAATCTGAAGAAGAAGAAATCAAAAAAACCATCCCTTTCGTTATTGAAACAAAAAAAATCAAATATTTGGGAATAAACCTAACAAAAGAGGTAAAGGACCTATACAAAGAAAACTATAAAACACTGTTAAAAGAAATAGAAGAAGACACAAAGAAATGGAGAGATATCCCCTGCTCATGGATTGGAAGAATAAACATTATTAAAATGGCCATCCTTCCGAAAGCAATATACAGATTCAATGCTATTCCAATCAAAATTTCAATGTCATTCTTCAAAGAAATAGAACAATTATTGATGAAATTCATATGGAATCACAAAAAACCCCGAATAGCCAAAGCTCTCCTGAAAAAAAAAGGGAATGGAGGCATCACACTCCCAGACTTCAAACTCTACTACAAAGCCATAATCATCAAAACTGCATGGTATTGGAACAAGAACAGACATACAGACCAATGGAATCGAATAGAAAATCCAGAAATAAACCCACAGATTTATGGTCAACTAATCTTTGACAAAGGAGCAAAGACTATGCATTGGAGCAAAGAAAGTTTGTTCAATAAATGGTGCTGGGAAAACTGGGTCGCTACATGCAAAAGAATGAAGCTTGACCACTACCTCACACCATACACAAAAATCAACTCAAAATGGATTAAAGAATTAGACATAAGACCTGAAACCATAAAATATATAGAAGGAAATATAGGCGAAACACTACGTGATTTGCACATCAAAGACATCTTTACAGACACATCACCCAAAGCAGTGATAGTGAAAGCGAAGATAAACAGCTGGGACTACATCAAATTAAAGAGCTTCTGCACAGCAAAAGAGACAATAACAAAAACAAAGAGAAACCCCACCAACTGGGAGAACATTTTTTCACCCAACACTAATGATAAAGGACTGATCACAAAAATCTGCAAAGAGCTGATGAGACTCAACAACAACAAAGAAAATAATCCAGTCAAAAAATGGGCAGAAGAGCTAAAAAGAAACTTCTCTGAAGAGGAAATGCAAATGGCCAACAGGCATATGAAAAAATGTTCAACATCACTTGTCATCAGGGAAATGCAAATCAAAACTACCATGAGATACCATCTTACACCAGTGAGAATGGCACATATTAAAAAAACTAGCAACAACAAATGTTGGCGAGGGTGTGGAGAAAAAGGAACTCTCCTGCACTGTTGGTGGGAGTGCAAACTGGTCCAACCACTGTGGAAAGCTGTGTGGAGATTTCTGGACCTACTAAACATAGAGCTTCCATATGATCCAGCAATTCCACTCCTAGGTATTTACCCAAAGGACACAGACACATCAATTCCAAAGAACACCTGCACCCCTATGTTTATAGCAGCACTGTTTACAATAGCTAAGCTTTGGAAACAACCCAAATGCCCAAAAATAGATGACTGGATCAAGAAGATGTGGTACATATATACCATGGAATATTACTCAGCATTCAAAAAAGATAAACACATGCAATTTGCAGCAACATGGATGGCGCTGGAAGGGATCATGCTCAGCGAAATAAGCCAAAAAGAAAAAGAAAAATACCGGATGGTCTCACTCATAGCAGGAATCTAGAAAACTTAAATAAGGGACCAGGAAAATGAATAACTATAAGAAAGTGAAAATCAAAATCAACAAAAAACTATGAACCAGAGACACTTTTAGGGGGGCAGGGGCGGGAGGGGAGGGATTGGGGTCAGAATGGGGGGGCTGCAATTGTATGGGGAATATAACAATAAAATTTATTATCTAATAAAAAAATAATAAAAAAAATAAAATAAAATAAAATGTGAAAAAAAATACATATGTTAGAGAATAGTTCCTTAAATTTTACTAATTAGGTTCATAGCAAGATGCAAATTATCCTTCTCGAAGTGGAAATTATTTTAAAGGAATGGATAGCTTCATCTTGATAACTGTTTTCATGTCCTAAAGGTATTTCCTTAGACTTTGAAAGTTATTTCCATAACCTCTATTGAAAAGTGTTGATTACTTCAACTCTCTAGAGTCTTGTGTTCTCAAGGTTTCTGTAGTAGAATGTGCCCTTCTCTTGTTTTTTGTTTGTTTGTATGTTTGTTTGTTTTATTTTAATGCTGACCTTCCTCTTCCCACAACTCAAATCTTATATTTGATCCAAGATTGAAGTTGAAGTCAGGCAAATAAACAAAATTAGATGTAATAATTGGGGAAACCTCCTTTCCTTCCCCCTTCCCTCCCTTTCTCCCTCTTATCCTTTCTTCTTCCTTTCCTTTATTCTGTATGTGTTTCCTAAGATTTTTAAGTATAGATGAGGAAATAAGATAGTTAACTCTTTTTAGGAACTCAGTGATTTAGTGGGATTCATTATATGTGGCAAGACCAAAATTCAGACCGCTTCTGGGCCATTGATTGCTCTGATGTATTAAAAAAAATTAGTAATTCAAACTCAATCTAATCAATATTTCTGTTTCCATCATTTTACAGTTAAATTGATCTCTGTTTTAAATTTAATAAGTGTTTGATCCATTTTTTAAAAAAATTTTTTTAGTTATTTAAATAATAAATCAGTATATTTTCCTGCAAACTTAGTTTCTACCTCGGCCTCACTCCATAATCCCCAAAGGTTATTATCCATTGCTAATAATTTAATGTGTGTATTTTGAGATCTTTATAGTCACATATCTACCCAAGAACTTATTGAGTATTCTTTGTGTGTTTGCGTGTGTGTGTGTTTCTTCTCTTTCTAAATGAACTCTCCTACTGATAGGTATTTAGTTTCTTTTGCTTTTCAAACTGTTTTTGGCAAATACTTGTACACATGGGGAAGTGTCCTAGTGAATTATGTAGACGTGGACTTAGCTATGACCATTTTCAGTTGTAATATGTTGTAATATGTTCTGTAAAATTGTACTATAAAGACGCAGTTGGCTTGATTGGGACCTGTTTCTCCTTGACCTTGCCAGTACATTGTGATTCTATCTGGGTATCCTTCTTATATGAGGAATGTTTGTGAATGTATCCCATCTTTTTGTCTGACAAGTACACCTTGGCAGTGTGGCTAGGGGCTAATTTCCTCACCCCATCTGGGTTCTTCTAAGGCTGGACAAATGAAGAAATTAACACCAAACAGATTATTAGGGGAAAAAGCCAACATTCAATAATAGAGATAGGGAATAATGGAATGGAATAGGGATATTTATCCTGTGTTTAGACCTAGAGTTTCAAGAAGATGGAGGGGATTTTACATGACAGACAAGAAGGGAGTACCTCATCCTTACTCAAAGAGTGTAGAAGCGATTCTTAGTTTGAGAGGACATGATCACAGATAAACCCCTAACTGGATGGATCTTCCCAAACTACATTCTTCTAGGTGATAGAGTGGGAACTGTGATTGCTTCTCTGATTAGCAAAAGGATAGAAATTTAGGATATGATGATCTCTTCTTTGATTAGAGAAGGAGTAAAAACTTAAGTAAGGTCTACCTCAAGGAATTTCATTGCCTTAGCTAGAATTACTTTGCAGTCTAGAATAGGGCATCTGAGAATCTTGGGGTGGTCTGATTTGGGTACTCTCCATAGCCAACTGCTGCACTTGCCTTAAAATTTAGAAGATTTCAAAGATTGTGGAGGGGCATATGAGACCCATCCCCCACCCTAACCCTTTCCTACTGCTTTGAAATGAAGGGAACATATTTACTAGAAAAAGAATCTGGGACAGATGGAACGAAAGGAGGTTTGCCCTCTTGTGTCCTGGAGAACCTAGAAATATAAGCTTCCTAAATATAGAAGAGATGAGGCTTAGCATGACGATGGTAATCTCCAATGTTTTTATTAATCTTAGAAATTCAGAATTCAGCAGTCAGTATCTTTGAAATTTATACTAGGGCAGCTAATCCCAGGTTATTCTTTTTTTTTTAAGATTTATTTTATTTTATTTTATTTATTTTATTTATACAAGCACTGGGTACAGTCAGAAGTGGGGGGGGGTGAGAGAATTCACCAGAGCCAGAGCGGGGAGCAGAACAGGCAGAAGGACCGAAGTACGCTGCTGAGGGGAGCAGCGGGCGGCTGGGGAGGTCTGTGCGCCATGTGGGACCCCCCTCCGGTGGCCGGGGAGCAGCCGGGCATTGAACTGGTGCTGCAGAGCCTGCGGGCAGCTTCGCAACCCAGCGCTCAACTGCTGCGCCACCGGGGAGGCCCAATCCCAGGTTATTCTAAAGTCTAGATTTTGAGCTTCTCAACTTTATGATTTTAATTCCTACTTTATTCTCAGTAGTAGTACAGCTGAATGATAATATAAAGAGTCTCATCCCTCGTTGAGAAGTTGTTTTCCATATAGTTATTTCTTCTGAGAATATGATTTTAAATGTTATTCATACTTCCAGTTTGGAGTGCACTCGATCAATGATATAACCCTGAATTTTGCATAATTTTGTAAACTGGAGAGTAAAATAGTAAACAATTAGTTATTTTAAAGAAGAAATGTTTAATTGAAAAAAAAGCATACATTAAGATGCCAATTTCTACTACCCTTAGTGGGAATATCAGCATTTTGAAAAACTTTGGTATTTCCAGATTTATAATTACTTAAAAAGAAAGGTGAATCAGGTATTTCCCACTTTCAGAACAGTTTGCCAGTTTTAACTAATGTGTGCTGTAATATATGAATGCAATTAATTAAAACATCAAATATTAGGTTAATCATTTGAAAATCACAAGGGCATAAAATACGCAATTATGAGTCACATGCAATTTGATTGAAAGTGCTTTGTTTACTAACAAATCAAACTGTGGATATAGTTTGACTTTAACTTGTCTGAATTTTATTATCTCATCCTAATAATATCCTTATTAGTTAAAAAAACTAATTGTAGGCACCTATACTTTATTTTTTTATTTTAACATTTATCATTTTTTACACTTTTAAACAATATTTGCTTCCCCCCACCCCCTCAGGTTTAGTTCCCATAGAATTTCCTTACCCAATGCACCAATGCACCATCACCACAGTCCCCTGTGCTCCTCCCTCCCTCCCTCTGATCCCTCTCCCTCCTCCTTCCCTGCAGTATATCTCAGATTTATAATTGTCTGGTTTTGCTTTGTTGTGTTTTGTACTGTGAAATATATATATATATATATATATATATATATATATATATATTTACACTGATGTCTTATTTGGTTCCCTTATATTCCTGTTATAAGTGAAACCATCTGATATTTTTCTTTTTCCTTCTGGCTTATTTCATAATTCCTTCTAGCTCCATCCACGTTGCTGCAAATGGCATGAGTTTATCTTTTTTGATTGCTGAATAATATTCCACTGTGTATATATACCACATTTTCTTGATCCAGTCATTTATTTTTGGGCATTTGGGTTGTTTCCAGGTTTTACCTATTTTAAATAATGCTGCAATAAACATAGGTGTACAGGTGCTCTTTTGAATCACTGTTTTTGTGTCCTTTGGGTAGATTCCTAGGAGTGGAATTGCAGGGTCATATGGTAGTTCCATTTTTAGTAGACTGAGGAACCTCCAGACAGCTTTCCATAGTGGTTGGACCAGTTTGCCCTCCCACCAGCAATGTAGGAGAGTTCCTTTTTCACCAATCCTCGCCAGCATTTGTTGTTGCTTGTTTTTTTTTGATATGTGCCATTCTTACTGGTGTAAGGTGGTATCTCAAAATGTAAAACTCAGTTTTTAATTTTGGGATAATTTCAAATGTATAGAAAAATAACAAGAATAGCCCACAGATTCCACCCATTTTTAGCATTTTGGCAGATTTACTATATTGGTCTTTTTCATTACAGGTATATGCTATAATAGCTACTATAGAATATAAGACTATAGAATATAAAACTGTATTGAAAATAAGGCTGTATGGAATAATTATTATAGAATACTATAGGATATAGAATCTTTTTTCTGAAAATCATTTGAAAGAAGTTATGTACACTATCTTTTATTTTAATATTAAAACGTGTCATTTTAATAGTAAGGATAGTGTTATGTAACCACAGTACAGTTATTAAATTCAGGAAACAGTGTTGACATAATACTATTATATAGTCTATATTCCCATTTTGTCAGTTGTTCCAATAATTGCATTTACAGCAACTTTTTCTGGAGCAGTTTCCAGTCCAGATCATGTACTGAATTTAGTTATTACATCTCTTTAGTTTCCATTTATCTGGGTTTGTATCTCAGTCATTTTTTGTAATTGTGTTTCCTCTCAGGGCATCCCCCCAGTTGCTGCATGATGTCTATTTGTCCATTATTGGTGATGTTAAATTTGAGCATGTTCAAATAGATCATTAAAGTGTTATCCATTTTCTCCACTGTAGTTACTTTTCCTTTTGTACTTGGTAAGTAACTTATGGAGAAATACTTTAAGACTATATAAATAACTTAGTCCTCAAACTCTCCCACTTCCAAATTTGGTATCCATAACTACTAATTTATGTCTGAATTTATAACATTTTCATAAAAAGTTTTGTCATTCCTTCTACACTTATTAGTCAGCATTCTGCCATAGTGAAGTGCTTCCTTCTCTTAATTATTTTGATGCTCAAATTATCCCCAGAGCCAGTAGGAACCCCTTTAAGCCATCTCCTGCATCATTTTTGACATGCTCATATATTTTTTTTAGCACTCTATTACATTTTGGCATAATTAGCTATCCCATGTCCTTTTATACTTTCCCTGCCCCAACTCTGTATTCAACCATTTCTCAAAGGATTGCTGGCTCTTTTAGTAGGGATTAGTGTTTAGAAACCAAGATCTATGACTATTGCTGTGTTAGAATGTCATTGCTTCTTGACCTTTTAGTCAGACAGAACTGGGAAATATATATAAGACACGCTCACATAGAAACTGCTTAAAAGATGGAGCTATGTTTTAAAATCTTAAGTTTTTACTGATAGCCCCAGTTTCAACGTAACTTTCGACCCCAAGTTCTTTCTTTGCTTTTCACATTCGTTATTTATACCACCCTTCTTCCATAATAAGAAGTCTCATCCACAAAAAACTGTTAATATATTTCCTCATTTGATAGCTAGCTCCTGCATATATGTAATATTATTTCAGAACTGCTATCCCCAATGATTGTGAAAAATGAACCTGCTAAGAGTTCAAAATCATTTGCAGTTTTTGGTTTTCTTTGAGAGTTGTCAAAATTCTGTTACTTGGGTTCTATTCTGTTTTTAAAAACATCTGAGTTACTGTGTTACTCATTTTAAATGTAGTTGGATTCACTGTCTTAGAATGTATTCGGTTTTAGGGTTTTCCCCATCGGTGTTGATTCAGTTTTATTTTTTGAATATGTAGAACATTAACATAATTCCAAAACTTAAGACTACACAAAACAAGACACACAGAAAATTTTTACAAGTTTCTTTTTATTGTTTTCAAGTTAGTAAATTGTTATTAAAGAATATTAATACTTTTAAGGCAAACATAGTGTATGACTGGGTGTGTCTGTGTTCTATTTCAATGGGTATGTAGATAGAGTATATATGTGTCTTCTGTCTAACATATAGGAAGAAATGTGGAAGTGAAATACCAAGAGCCTAAAAGAGTGAATGTAATTCAAAATGGTTAAGGTACAAATTGAGAATAATGTTAATTGCATTGAGAGAAAGGCTCAGTGGGCTCTGTGGGGCTTGAAAATGTCAAATTGCTTTCCCTACATGATGGTAGGGGCTTACAGGCTCAGATGTGCTTTTGGGGCATCCTTTGCCTGTCTGAGGCTGAGAGGCCTTCCCAAATGATATTGGTGATTCTGAGCCATCTCTTAGGGTTTTGACCCAAGAATAGAGGGGATTTTGAGAGAATGGAGCACTTTCAGATCTTGCCTGCTTTGATTTTCTTGCCTTTTTAGTTAATGTTTGATTTTCTTTAGGTTGGCAAAAATGGCCAAGGTCAAAGTTGTCTCATTCTTTTCATTCTGTCATTTGAGAAATCTTGTAAAGAGCAACCATGTATGCTATGTGACTATCTGCATGCAAAATAAAATCAAATCCATATAATTTCCTAATACAAAACAAATTGGCACTAAGTGGACATAGTGGAAATATTATTAGTCACACATTATGATATCAGTAAATTCAGATGAGAGCCAATTAAATATGGAATTGATGACATTAGACCAAGAGGAAAAAATTTGAACTGATAATTAACTGAACATCTGATCCCCTAAAGTAACATAAATTCATTATATCTATTGCTTGTGAAACCTGGGGGCACTCCACTTACATAAGGAATCTGAGGTATATTAACCTTAAATTGCACTTGTTTGCCTCTTGTTGCTTATGTAGGCTTATTTCCATAGATTAAATTAAATACTGAGCTATTCAGTGGCTAAAGTAATATTCTCTGGTTTTAACTTTGGGAGAGACAAAGTTAAATTGTTCCTTCTTCGTTTTTGTTGAGTCTCATCAGCTCTTTGTAGATTTTTGTGATCAGTCCTTTATCATTAGTGTTGTGTGCAAAAATGTTCTCCCAGTCGATGGGGTTTCTCTTTGTTTTTGTTATTGTCTCTTTTGCTGTGCAGAAGCTCTTTAATTTGATGTAGTCCCAGCTGTTTATCTTTGCCTTCACTATCACTGCTTTGGGTGATGTGTCTGTAAAGATGTCTTTGAGGTGCATGTCACGTAGTATTTCGCCTATATTTTCTTCTATGTATTTTATGGTTTCAGGTCTTATGTCTAGTTCTTTAATCCATTTTGAGTTGGTTTTTGTGCATGGTGTGAGGTAGTCATCAAGCTTCTGCAAAGATGAAAAAGATGTAAGAATTATATAAAATAAAGTATTTAAATAAAAAAATTAAAAAAATTAAAAAATAAAGTCTAATAAAAAAGCTTAAAAAAAGAAATGCAAATATCCTACAGGCTTTGAGAATTTTTGTGATTTTTTTTCTTCATACTGTTTTATATTTTGCATGTTTTCTACAATAAGTGTGAATTACTTTTATAATTAGAAAAAATCAATAAAAGTTATTTTGCAAATGCAAAAAAAAAAATTGTTCCTTCTTCAGTAAATACAAGGATGAGCTGAAAGATGAACTTGATGTTTAAGAATATCAACTATTTACCAGTGTAGTGACTAACTAAATCTCTGCCCAGGGCAGAAACAAACCCAGATTGGGGAAATGGGGCAGAAAAAGGCTAAGGTAGCTTTCTCAGCTTTACATCTATTCAGTGTAGGAGTGTAGGAGAGGCCAGAATCTCCTATTCAACCTCTTCTATTTAACAATTGCTTGTGCTCAAATTTATTATGAGTGATTCCATGAAAGTTCTTACTGGATTTTCTTTTTCTCAGTTTGTTGACTTGTAGTTGGTAGGAAATGGATAAGTCACACATGTGAATAGTTAAATAATATCTGTGCTTCAGTGTATATTGGTTTCTATTTCTTTTTAAGGTTTTTCTGTCTTTTGCTTTATTAGCATGTTTGTGTAATGAAATTTTCTGGATATCTTATTTTTAGTGGATAAATTACCTCCAAATCCAAGTGATTACTTGTATTACTTCCTAATTACTTCCAAACCCAAGTGATTGTAGAAATTTTAGCAACTGTAAATATTATATTCAGCCTTTGAATTTTATGCTTAACAATATGTGCAAGTCTTAAGAAATTATTTGCAAGCATATTTGTAAGAGCAGAAATGCTGATAAGTTTTGTGTGTTGTCATATTTTACAATATTTAAAATTTTTAAAGGTGGCTCAAAGTTGTTATGAATTAATTCTGCATATCTATAGTCTTTAGCATCTAATTATGATCTACTCATTGGAACTGTTCTTTGATTATTTTATTGTATAACCCTCTTTCCTCTATAAATGTAATAGCAAAAACATTTCATACATTTCTTAGAGCATCTTGCATTACCATTTCAAATATTTAATAGTCTATTTTTCTTAATTCTTAGTAAATAGTTTAACCATTCTGTATGCATATACATTCTACCTTCTTTTTTAGTTTACTATTTACTTTTAAATAGTTTCAGATTTATAGGAAAATTCCAAGGTTAATATGGACAATACCCTTATGCGCTCCACCCATATTTCCCAAATGTTAAATATTTTGCCTCATCTGCCTTAATATTCTTTCTTGCTCACTCTTTTATTCTTGCACCTCATCCTTTCACCTTTCATCCCTCTTCCCTCCCTCCTTCCTTTTCTCCCTCCCTCCATCTTTCCTTTTATCTATCTGTCTATCTATCTATCTATCTGTCCATCTATCTCTTTCTTCCCTCTGTCTCCCTCTCTCCCTCCCTCCCTCCCTTTCTTCCTTCCGTATATTCATACACACATACATACATATACAAATATCCAAGCATGTATCTATTTTTTTTCTTGAACCATTGAGAATAAATTTATTGATGGCCTTAAATGTGTAGTTCCTAAAAACAAGATCATTATTTTGCATAACCATGGCATAATTCTCAAAAACAGTAAATTAACACTTAAATGTTAGTAGAATCTAATCGCAAATTGGATGAATATTTTGGCAGTTGTCCCCATAACAAAAGGAAATTATTAATTATGTGCTCTATTTATGTAACAAGTGTATTTAGTCTTCTTTTTAAAGAAAATGTATTTATTTTTGAGGTAATATTGGGATACCCCTGTCAGGTGTTATTACCATGGTGCACCCACCACCCACTTGCTATTATTCCACCACTAAAGACCATTGTGCTTTCTTCCCTCTTTGTTCTTACCCCTTCCCCACCCTTTCACCTCCTTGGTGTTTCAGTTCTGTAGTCAGCTATCAAGGTTTGTTTTTATACTTCTACTTATTAGTTACTTTATATTTCACATATTAGTGACACCATATAGTATTTTTCTTTCTCTTTCTGACTTATTTCACTTACCATTATTCCTTCCAGCTCCATCCATGTTGCTGCAAATGGCATGAGTTTATCTTTTTTGATCACTGCGTAGTATTCTGTTGTATATATAAACCACAACTTCTTGATCCAGTCTTCTGTTCTGGAGTACTTAGGTTGTTTCCTTAATTTAGCTATAGTAAAGAATGCTGCAATAAACATGGGAGTGCAAGCTTCCTTTTGAAATAGGGTCTTTGAATTTTGGGGGTAGTTGCCTAGGAATTACTGGGTTGAATGGCTGATCCATGTCTAATGTTTTGAGACACCTCCATACTACTTTCCATAGGGGTTGGACCAGTGTACATTTCCACCAACATTATAGGAGGGATTCCTCTTCTCCGCATGCTTGCCAGCACTTGTTATTTCTGGTCTTTTTGATATGGGTATTCTCACGGGTGTGAGAATTGTGGTCCAATTTGCATTTCTCTAATAAGTGATTATGAACAATTTTTTTTATGTTCATTCACATGAGCATGCTGACTGTTTGAATGTGTTCTTTGGAGAGGTGTCTGTTTAGTTCTTTTGCTCATTTTTTGATTGGGCTATTTGTTTTGTTTTTATCGAGTTCTATGACTTCTTTGTATATCTTTGATATCAGTCCTTTGCCAGATATCTGGTGTGCAAATATTTTATTCCATGTCAGCAGGGTGTGTTTTCATTTTAGTTATGGCTTCTTTCACTGTACAGAGACATCTTAGTTTGATGCAGTCCCGGCTGTTTATGTTCTCTTTTGTTTTCCTTACTGTTGGGGGGTGAATCCCTAAAGGTATCACTAAAGCTTATGGCATGAAATGTTTTGCCTATGTTTTCTTCTGCATTTTATGCTTTCAGATTTTACAACCAAATCTTCAGTCTATTTTGAGTTGATTTTGTGTATGGTGTAAGATCATGGTCTAGTTTCAACTGTCCATATATATGTAGGTTTATTTCTGGTCTCTCAATTTGTCTGTGTGTTTGTGTGTGTGTGTTTATTCCAGTATCATATTATTTAGATTATTAGAACATTGTTATTTAGTTTGAAGTCTGGGAGTATGAAAGCACACTATTCTTCTAGAGATAATTTTAATATATTAAATGATAATTTTAGCAGCTATTGTAAAAAAGCAGAAGATCTTGCTATCATAGAAGTATTAGTTATGAAGCTGTTTATTTGTGTTAAACACCATATACTACACAAAAAGAATGAGGCATAGTGTAGACTATGAGAACTATAAGAGAATTCTGAAACTAAATATAGGCAACTTAGAATTTTAGTATGACTTGGAAGGCTATGGTATAGTCTCCTTTATTCTAAAACATTTCCTCTTCTTTTGTCTTTCATGTCCTTTATTTTTCAAAAAGTACAGGCTGGCCATTTTGTAGAATGTCTCATTTTGGGTTTGTTCAGTGTTTCCTCATGATTTGGGTTGTACATTTTTGTCAGAAAAATCGTAGAAGTGGTGCTGTATTCTTCTTTATACAAGAGGCACATGATGTTGATTTATATAGTAACCGGTGATGTTAACTTTGTCAACTTGATTTAGGTGGCATCTGGCAATTTTCTCTACTGCAAAGTTACTCTTTTTTTTTTTCTTTGTATTTAATAAGTATCTTTTGGAAGATACTTTGAGACTTTGTGAATATATATTTCTTATCAAACTTGAACCTTGGAATTTAGAAACAGTTGATGATTCATGCTTTTAATCAGTCATTGATGTGAGGGTGGACAAATGATGGTTTTCTAATTACAGATTGTTCTTTAGGTACATATAACTGTCCTATGTTTAGCTTCAGAATTTTCTCATAGTTCTCTTAGTTTTTGTTGTGCTTGTGCTGTTCCTAGTACTTACTACAAAAAAATACAAAAAAAAAAAAACCTCATAAGCAATATTTTTTATGATAATAGTCTCATCTATTTCCCTTTATTTGCAATTGCTGCTAATAGTAGCACCTAATATATTAAGTGTTTCTCGTAGAATAGCCAGCTTTCATATCATCTTGTCAAAATTACTCTCCCTGAGTGATGTAATCAAGGTAAGTTTTTTTTTTTTTTTTTTTTTTTTTTTTTTTGGTAGAGCATCTATTTGCTGTCACTATTTCTTTGAAACATCTTGAATTCTCTTTGACATTGTTGTCTTGACAAAGTATTAACTGTTGCAGCTTAAACACAGTTTAATTCAATATTAACATGACAGTTTGACAATCCCTAATATGTTCAGAATGCTGTATCAATGAAGAAGAACCTGCAACTAGCAAAAACTTAGATTCCTATGCATCAACACAGAAATAGTTTTGTAGTTTTATTATATGGGGATGAAAGCAGAAGTGATTAGATATAAACAGATAACATGTCTGTAGTTTTTTTTTTTTGTCAAGATTGGAAAGTGTATTTTATTTTAGCTAAAAAACATAAAAGGAATCTAAAAAGATGTTTCACATGAAGATTGTTTTATTTCTACTATTTCTATTTCAATTTAGTTCTCTGCAACACATATTTATTGAGTAGCTGCCCTAGACTTGTAATTAGTAATTAGGTAATGTGTAAAGTAGATTATGTATCTATGTATTTACATATATAGAGATTACATATGTATCTCATTTGATTATAGTAGCTTTAACTTTTAAAAAATATGGAAAAATACTTTTAATTTTAAAATTCACTTACAAATATCTACTGGAGCTAACGTCACATTTTGGATAAAGATTTTTAGGCTTTGCATAGATTGTGGAATTGTCTTCTAGGTAAGTTTTTCACATTGGCTCTGGAGTAGACTTCGTGAAACATAACATTATGGGTGAGATCATATTTGAAGTCTTCTTCCTGACTGGTGATATCCTATTTTAGTTCCCATCATAGTTTCTAAACAGATCAGAAAAACACCTTCTTTAATGACTCATTGGTCTTTTCAAGCAGGTAAAACATTTTGTTTAGTGTTAACAATCTCAGGGATGCCACTCACTCACTTTTTTTTTTTTATTTTTTTAAAGATTTATTTTTTACTTCTAAAAGAGCTGGGGTACAGGCCAGAGTCGTGGGAGGGTGAGAGGATTCACCAGAGACAGAGTGGGGAACAGAACAGGCAAACAGACTGAAAGCACTGCTGAGGGGAGCAGCGGGCAAGACAGGAGAGGTCTGCCTCGCCATGTGGGATTCTCCCTGGCCAGCCGGGAATCTAACCCGTGCTGCCGAGGCTGCGAACAGCTTCACAACTCTGCTCTCAACCCTGCACCACCTGGGAGGCCCACTTACTTGTTTTTTAATTGAAAAGTTCTGCATCTGTCAAAGAATCAAACTGATTTAGTGATGTTTTGGCTTGTTATTGTTAGAGCTTTCTGGGAGATTTAACATCTCAAGGATTATATGCAAGGGTCTTTCTAAATTTTGTCCCCACCGCTGCTCTCCTTCCCAGTGTAGGTGGGCATTCTAAATTAAATCTTGTAAAGTTTATAAGATGCCAGGCAACAAAGAACAAAGTGAGAAGAGCACTTGTAAGCAGTTTATTTGCATTAATTAGATTATATTTTATCATCTCATAGTAATACATCTCTCTTTGTAGATTATCCATCATGAGAATTTACTTTTTGTTCATGGCAAGCAATAGGGTGGAGATGATAAGAGTTAGGAGATGTATATTCTAGTCCACGATCTACTGTTTACTTTCTGTGTGATCTTAGACAAACCATTATCTCCTCTCAACCTGTTTAAGATCATCTTTAAGGATTTTTACAGCTCTGACTTTAATATGGATATATATACACAGGCATACATATATAACTATATATATTTGGTGATATGTAATTGGTATATCTATAATTGGTTCTATTGAAAATTATTGTTTTTCAGAAAGTTAATGGGATTTGGTTCTGTGCAGATGAAAATTCTAAATCCAAATATAACATTTATTGGTGCCAGTTCAGCTACTTCATATTTATATACATATGTAATGCCAGCATTGCATGTGGTTAATGATGATGTTGAAAGCACACTATTCTACTAGAGATAATTTTAATATATTAAATGCTACTTTTAGCGGCGATTGCAAATAAAGGGGGAACAAAAGATCCTGTTATGATAAAAAATATTATGAAGTTATTTATTTGTGTTGAACACCATGTACTACACAAATAGAATAAAGTAGACTGGATTATGAGAGCTATAAGAAAATTCTGAAACTAAATATGGGCAATTTAGAATTTTAGCATGACTTGGAAAGCTATGGGATAATTCATGTGGCTACCCTGAAATTGCTCCCTTCTGTATCACAGAGCTTGAGGTGTGACAAGCTGATGTGTCTGTGAGAGTTGCAAGGATTTTGTGTTCAGCTAAAAGCTGCACAGCTGAGAACTACATTAGCTAAGAAACTGGAAATGATTTATTTTAATTAATCAAACTACAATATATAGATAGCTGGATGAGACAAAGGAATCTGATGGGACTTTGTAAATAAATTCGCAAGGATTTTTATGAGCCAATCTGGCTGCAGTATGCACGTGGTGGGTTGTCAGGAGGCTTTGATGAATTAGTGGTGATGTCAGGACACCTCACCACAATTCTAGACTTGAACATTGCCATAGAGGATACTGCAGAAACAGCTGGTTTCACTTCAATTAATCTGTCAGGGCCAACTGCATTTGACGGGACCAGACAGAAAAGATACTTGTTTTAATACCTTGTACTTGATCTATGAGAGGATTCTTACTTTTGAGAAATGGATAGATATGTTTAAATACATTTAAGAAATTTAAGTTATAAAAGTAATACATGCCCACTGTAAAAATAAAACATTGAAAACTACTGAAAGGTATAAAATGAAATGTAAGAGTTCTTATCCCCATATACACAAATTCTCATTCCAATGACAATCACTATAAACAATTTAATGTGGGTTCCCCTAGGACTTTTTATAAGCACAACACCATTGAGAGTTCTTAGTAATTATACTGGAACAACAGTCATAAACTAGGACTCTCGGGCCTCCCTGGTGACGCAAGGGGTTAAGCACTGCACTATGAAGCAAGCCACAGCCTCTGCAGCATGAGTTTAATCCCCGGCCGGCCAGGGAGAAACCCACATGGCGAGGCAGACCTCTCCTGTCTCACCCGCTGCTCCCCTCAGCAGTGTGTTTCACTTAGTCTGCCTGTTCTGTTCCCTGCTCTGTCTCTGGTGGATCCTCTCACCCCCTGCATCTCTGGCTTGTACACCAGCTCTTGTATAAATAAATAAATCTTAAATAAATAAATAAATCTTAAAAAAAAAAAAAAACTAGGACTCTCTAGACATATGGGCATTCTAAACACATCAATGCCCTTGGGACCTCTTGCTTTCCTATTCTGTTTCATAGTTCTTGGTTCCTGTTAGACATGGCTGTGAACTATATTGCATCTTGGCATTGACCTTGAAGGAACTGATAACTGATTCCTTTCATACTCTTCAGCTTTTCTTATAGGGGAACTGCAGTAATTCTTAGGGAGAATTGTTAGCATTCAAAGTTTAGACTGTTAAATTTCTTAATCCTATAATTGTCCAGACTCCTTTTCCAGTTCGTACTTGTGTTCTTTTCCTGGTCTGTTCCAGCTGGACTTCTTTTACCATATTCTACCAAAACTGTCCTGTTAACATCATGCATGCCCTCCATGTTTACAAATCCACGGTAGTCACAACTTTGCTCATATTTTATACAATCGATAATTCACATGTTCTTTCCCTTAAAACTCTTCTGGCTTCTTCCCCTTTTCCACTTGTCACCTACCTAGTGTCTTCCGCTGGATACTTCTTTCTTCTCTGCTTGAACTCCCATTGTTGAAGTACCCCAACATTGTGCCTATTGTTATCTCAGTTTTTTGACTGTGATTATCTTCATGTTGATGTCTATTTTGGTATCCTCAGTCCTGATCTATTCATTGACTGTAAGGCTCATGTTTCTAACTGCCCACTTGACATCTTCATCTGGGAAGAGCTGCCTAGTACAGTACAAACAGAGCCTTTTATCGCTCCCATCCCCATCTTAAACCTAATCCTCTTCTAGTCTTTTCAGCTCAGTATATGGTACCACCATTTACCTACTTTTTCAGGGCTCAGGAGTGATCTTTGATTCTCTCCAATCCCATCTTTTCCTTGTTCCCAACATGTCCTGGCAATTCTCTAATATCCTGTTCACTTCACTGCTACCCTTTAGTGCAAACCCCTATCATTCAATGGTCCGAACTTTTTCAGTAACCTTTGACAAATCTCTCTCCATCTTCTTTTCTTGCTTTGTAGCCCATTTTCTATATAGTGGCCAGAAAGCTTTTATTTTTTAAGTTATATATATTTTACATCATTGTTCATTTTTGTACAATGTTTGCTTTCTTTTCTCTGGTGTAGTTCCCATAGAATTTCCACCACCAATTTACCCATGCACCATCACCATAGTCCCTTGTGCTCTTCCCAGCCTCCTTTTGATCTCTCTCCGTACCCCTCCCTTACAGAATGTCTCTGGTCTATGGTTGCCTTTTGATTTTGATTTTTACTTTATTATAGTTATTTTTTTTCCTGATCCCTTATTTGGTTTCTCTACATTCCTTCTATAAGTGAAACCATCTGATATTTTTCTTTTTCTTTCTGGCTTATTTTGCTGAGCATAATCCCTTCCAGCTCCATCCATGTTGCTGCGAATGACATGAATTTATCCTTTTTGATTTCTGAGTAGTATTCCATTGTGTATATATACCACATCTCTTGATCCAGTCATCTATTTTTGGGCATTTGGGTTGATTCAAAGTGTTTCCTATTATAAATAGTGCTGTGATAAACATAGGGGTGCATGTATTCTTTTGAATTACTGTTTTTATGTCCTTTGGGTAGATCCCTAGGAGTGGAATTGCTGGAATTGCTACTACTTTTTAGTAGTCTGAGGAACCTCCACACAGCTTTCCATAGTGGTTGGACCAGTTTGCACTCCCGCCAGCAGTGTAGGAGAGTTCCTTTTTCACCACGTCCTTGCCAAAATTTGTTGTTTCCTGTTTTGTTTTGTTTTTTTATTAAATATGTGCTGTTCTTACTGGTGTTAGGGGTATCTCATTGTGGTTTTAATTTACATTTCCCTCATTACTAGGGATGTTGAACATTTTTTCATACGGCTGTTGGCCATTTGTATTTCCTCTTTGGAGAAGTATCTATTTAGCTATACTCCCCATTTTTTGACTGGATTATTTACTTTGTTTTTGTTGAGTCGTGTGAGCTCTTTATACATCTTTGTGATCCTTTATGCACTTTTTGCACTCCTTTATGGAGTGCAAAGATTTTCTCCCAATAAGTAGGGTGTCTATTTGTTTTGGTTAATGTCTCTTTTGCTGTACAGAAGCATTTTAGTTTGATGTAATCCCAGTTGTTTATCTTTTCCTTCACTTTCTTTGCTTTGGGGCATGAGTCTTTAAAGATGTTGCTATGATGTATGTCTTGTAGTGTTTTAACTATGTTTTCTTTTATATATTTAATAATTTCAGACTTTTATCCATTTTGAGTTGATTTTTGTGCATGGTGTGAGGAGCAGTCTAGTTTCATTATTTTGCATGGTGTGGTCCAGTTTTCACAGCACCATTTATTGAACAAACTTTTCTTGTACCGTCACATATTCTTTGCTCGTTTGTCAAAGATTAGATGTCCATATATGTGTGGCTTTATTTCTGGGCTTTCTATTTGGTTCCATTGGTCTGTGTGTCTGTTTTTGTTCCAGTCCCATGCAGTTTTAATTATTATGGCTTTGTAGTATAGTTTGAACTCTTGGACTCTGATACCTCCATTCTCTTTTGTTTTAGTTAGGGGAGCTTTGGCCTCAAGGTATTTTTTTTTTTTTTTGGTGCCTCCACATGAATTTCATCAATATTTGTTCTATTTCTTTGAAGAATGTAATTGATATTTTTATTGGAATAGCATTGAATATATAAATTGCTTTTGATAGGATGCCCATTTTGATAATGTTAATTTTTCCAATCCATGAGCAAGGGATGTCTTTCCATTTCTTTGTGTCTTCTTCTATTTCATTTATAATTTTATTTGTATAAGTCCTTTGTCTCTTTTATTAGTTTTTTCCCCAAGTATTTGATATTTTTTGTTTCAATTATTAAAGGGATGGTATTCTTGATTTCTTCTTCTTCAGATTGATTGTATATAGGAAAGCTACTGATTTTTGCGTGTTGATTTTGTATCCTGCTACTTTACTGAACTGGTTGATTATTTTGATTAGTTCTTCTGTGGAGTTTTTAGGGTTCTCTGCATATTATCATATTGTCTGCAAATAGTGATAGTTTGACTTCTTCTTTCCCTATTTGGATTCCTTGTATGTCTTTCTCTTGTCTTATTGCTCTGGCTAGGATTTCCAGTATTATATTGAAAAGAACCAACTTTGGTTTTGTTGATCTTTTGGATTATTTCACAATTTCTATTTCATGTATTTCTGCTTTGATTTTTATTATTTCCTTTCTTCCACTGGTTTTTGTTTTCTTCTTTTTTAGTTCTTTGAAATGGGAAATTAGGTTGTTTCTTTGAGTTCTTTCTTGTTTCTTGATGCGTGGCTATATTGCTATATACTTTCTTGTTATTACTGCCTTGTTATATCCCATACATTCTGGAAAGTGGTGTCCTCATTGCCGTTCAACCTAAAGTATTTTAATTTCTTCTTTGATCTCCTCTTTGATCCAATGGTCATCCAATAGTGTGGATGTCAATCTCCATGAAGTGGGAGGGTTCCTTGTTTTCTTTTCATGATTTATTTTTAGTTTGATGCCTTTATGATCACAGAAGATAGTTGAAATGATTTTGATCTTAATGTATCTGTTGATATTTGTCTTGTGGCCCAGTATGTGATTGATTCTAGAGAATGATCCATGTGCACTTGAGAAAAATGTGTACTCTGATTTTTTTTGCATGCCGTGCCCTATAGATGTCAATTAAACCCATGAGGTCTAGGTCTTTATTTAGGGCCGTAGTGTCTTTATTTATTTTTTGTCTCATTGATTTGTCCATTAGTGAGAATGGGGGTTTGAAGTCTTCTACTATATGTGTATTTTCTCTTATGTCTATTTTCAGAGCTGATAATAATTGATATATTATGGTGCTCCTTCATTTGTTAAGTATATGTTGATGAGTGTTATAGCTTCCTTATGTATTGTCCTTAATCATAATGTAGTGTCCATCTTTGTCTGTTTTTACCTTTTTAGTTTGAAGTCTATTCCATCTGATATAAGTATAGCTGTTCCTGCCTTCTTTTTTGGTCCATTGGCTTGTAGATTTGTTTTCCAACCTTTTACTTTCAGTCTATATTTACCTTTTATAGTTAAATATGTTTCCTGTAGACAGCGAAAGGTTTGCTTTTGTCTTTTAATCCATCCTGCTATTCTGGGTCTTTTTATTGATGCATTTAGTCCATTTACATCTAGAGTTAATATTGAGTTAAAAACTGAGCCCTATCATATTACCTATGTGCAGCTAATCTTAACGGTATGTAATACATTCATGATATGTAATACATTTTATAATTTTAATTACATTTTGAATTCACCACCTTTTCACTAGATCATGCCTAAAACTCTTTACTTGGACTTGCTTGATTAAGTCCCCTTTGATATTCTGGTATCCAATTCTTTCTTTCTCACTATGTTCAAATTCTCTGTTGTCCTCTGAGTCACCGTGTCACATGTTATACCCCAGGCGACCATTTCGTGTTCATACCAAAGCAGATATATAATTGTAGATATCGCAACCCTCTCTGCAGTCATTCAAAAGCCAGTATTTAAATTATATAGCTGTTCCATCTCAATTAATCTTCATCAACTCCTTAGACTGCATTTAAATTTTTTTTAAAGATTTATTTTTATTTATTTATGCATACAAGAACTGGGTGTAGGCCAGAGGTTCAGGGAGTGAGAGGATACACCAGAAACAGAGTGGGGAGCAGAACAGGCAGATCTCATGAAATACACTGCTGAGGGCAACAGTTGGGTGAGACAGGAGAGGTCTGTTGTGCCATGTGCGTTAGCTCCCTGGCTGGGGATTGAACTCATGCCACAGTGGCTGGTGATATCTTGATAGTACTGAGACTTTAACCCCTGCCCACCTGGGGAAGCCCCTTATTAGCCTTATTTCTGTTGCTGATTGCATATATAATGCCAATGTAGGAAATTCTAGCTACAAGATACCTCCTGTGAAAAGGAATTATATAAGTGCCATTTTCAGAATGTCTGCCACAGAATGCCTTTTATAATATGGTAGCTATGTGTATGTAAACATATATGTATATCTATAAGTACATGTGTGTTAATACACACACATGATCATATGTAGTTAGGGTTGAGACTGTTCTTCACAGTTCTCCAATAATCTGTTGACTGAAGTAGTGTCAACACAGTTTTTGATGTATAAAATGACTCTATACTGGGCAGCAAAACTGCAGTCTGTTTTTCTACTCTGACAGTTTCATATATGTTACTTTTTAAGAGGGGGATTAGAATTAAATAGACTAGGCAAGCAAAGTTACAAATTGACTTAATTTCAGATTTGTAATGAAAAATGGAGTATCTCCTTCTCAGTGTTAACTAGGACCTTGTGGGCTGTACAAACTAAATTGACAGTCTCTCATTAAAATGATATTTTCTCCAGTGAGATGTACTGGCGCTTAATAGTCTCTGAATGTTTCATGCTCCAGAATCACAACTGCCATCAGGATTATGGAACTGAGAGTAGTTTTTATGAAGCCCATAGAATGCATTGCACTTATTAAATTTGGTGCATTTTTTAAAACTATTCTTGGAATTCCTATTCTGTGCCAGGCAGTTAGGATTAAGATTGAAGAGCTCTTGACTCTTGTCATGAAGGGGATGCCACTCTAATAGGAGAAACAGTTATACATAAAACCAAGCTTCAAGCAACTTGGTTACTGATGTGAGAAAAGTTCTCTGGAAATATGGATGGAGAGGAGAACTAATTCCATCCTATTGGCTTGAACCCAAAGAAATAAGTGAAAATAGATGGACTTTCACCAGGCAGAGAACAGTCATTTAAAACTATGGAAATTACAAAATATGTGAAGTAAAATACAGTGGAACAAATTTAATTTTAACTGTCCTTTACCTTTAAGGAGATTTGATAATTTCATTGCAATTATCCTCAATTTAATTGAGGTTACCTTTTTGTTTATGAGAATGGCAAACATTTTTTTGAATAACTATGATGTACTGGATGCCTTATACACACTTCCTGCTAACTACTCAATAGCAGCTCTGCAATGTAGATAATAGTATTAATATATTTTAGACAGGAGAGGTCAAGAGATGCTCCTGTGATTACATGGCTGTAAATGGCAGAGCTGGACTTCACACACTAGTCTATTTAACTTTAGGGATCATGCTTCCCACCCCAACTCCACCCGTCCCCCAAAAAAACTTTCTTTCCATGTACATGCAGCCGTTACAACTATAACTGCTGACTGATAACATGAGCAATATTACTTTTGGGCAAATTGTGGAGCAAATTAAGTATCTTGTCTCAATAATCTCAACATTGTCCTGTTCCACTGTCCTCATGACAGAGAGTAACTGACTTATTGATGATGCTCAAAAGAGTAGAGAGCCCCATGCTCAAGAGAGTAGAGAGTTCCTTGATGACCCCAGAAACACTACCTAAATAGGGGTTGGCTTGTGGGTGGCTTCATGAGCTAACTATCCAGTTAGAGGTTTTGGTTTCCTCTTCAGGTATTGATGCCGTGGGCCCTCAGCTATGCTAAGAGAAATAGGTGGTTTTGGAAGGAGCTAGAGTTCTAGTAAGTGATCAGTAGGCACCACTTAGCAGTGAGGCCCAGTATGTAGCCCAAAACTGGCAAGACAAGACACTTCAGAAAAGCTTCAGATCTGCTGTCCCTGATGCTTCTGTGTGCTCGTCACTCTGTCACCTTCTCAGCCAGTGATTCATATTTCTTATCTCACACCCATAGCTGAGCCTGTCCTTCCTCTCCTGGGCTGATAGCCAGACCAGAATAGCTAAGGATGTCCACTACTTCCTTCCTCCCCCATCGCAGCACATCACCCATGAAAGGCAAAGATTTCTTTTTTTTTTATATTCCCCATACAATTGCAACCCCCTGATTTTGACCCCAATCTCTCCTTTCCCCGCACCCTCCACCCCAAAGCGTGTCTCTGGTTCATAGTTGTTTTTTGATTTTGACTTTTTTCTTTCTCATAGTTATTCTTTTTCCTGGTCCCTTATTTAGATTTTCTAGAGTCCTGTTATGAGTGAGAACTTCCGATATTTTTCTTTTTCTTTCTGGCTTATTTCGCTGAGCATAATCCCTTTCAGCTCCATCCATGTTGCTGCAAATTGCATGTGTTTATCTTTTTTGAATGCTGAGTAATATTCCATGGTGTATATGTACCACATCTTCTTGATCCAGTCATCTATTTTTGGGCATTTGGGTTGTTTCCAAAGCTTAGCTATTGTAAATTGTGCTGCTATAAACATAGGGGTGCAGGTGCTCTTTGGAATTAATATTTCTGTGTCTTTTGGGTAAATACCTAGGAGTGGAATTGCTGGATCATATGGACTCTCTATCTTTAGTAGGCTGAGGAATATCCACACAGCTTTCCATAGTGGTTGGACCATTTTGCACTCCCACCAGCAGTGCAGGAGAGTTCCTTTCTCTCTACGTCCTCGCCAACATTTGTTGTTGCTAGTTTTTTTAATATGTGCCATTCTCACTGATGTGAGATGGTATCTCATTGTAGTTTTGATTTGCATTTCCCTGATTACAAGCGATGTTGAACATTTTTTCATATGCCTGTTGGCCATTTGCATTTCCTCTTTGGAGAAGTTTCTTTTTAGCTCCTCTGCCCATTTTTTGACTGGATTATTTTCTTTGTTTTTGTTGAGTCTCATCAGCTCTTTGTAGACTTTTGTGATCAGTCCTTTATCATTAGTGTTGTGTGCAAAAATGTTCTCCCAGTCGGTGGGGTTTCTCTTTGTTTTGGTTATTGTCTCTTGCTGTGCAGAAGCTCTTTAATTAGGCATAGATTTCTTGTGCCCCTCATTAGTCAAAACAGAAGTCATTGCTTACATTTAGAAAGTAATTGAAGGCCTGGAAGAAGATTTATGTGTTGATATCTTTATTCTCTAGGCAAAGTATCACTATACAGTTACCTACCATTTACATTGTCTCATCTTTCATGTCTCTGTGGAAGCAATCATGTCTCTCTGTCTTTTCTTTTTCAATCTCCTACAACTGGGACTTCTTTATTGCATCTAACTTAATGTCCACATACTTTATTTGAACATTTATATTTCTATATTCTGTGCTTAGAAGAGAGGTATAATAATTTATACTTGTAAACAAAATTGTCACTGAATTTTCTAGAGGCAACTCAGTTTGGTTGCTCTTATGAGCATAACTTTGGAGTCAGGTCTGGATTTAGATTTTTAATTCTGTTGCTTACCATCAGTTTGCCTTCCAGCCACTGTTTAATCAATTTTTTCATTCATAAAATGGAGCAATATTACCACTTCACAGGGTAATAAATATAAAATGATTCCTGCTGATGACTGGCACAGAACTTGTTTTTATCTCGTTGCTTTGCTATCCCTCAGAAGGTGGCTGCTCTCACTCCTGCCTCCATGTCAGCATTTCAGTCAGCAGGAAGGAAAAGGGGGTGCAGGGAAGAACACTTTCCTCCCACTAATACACTTCCTGGAAATTGCACATACTATTTCCATTTTCATCCCACTGGCCAGTGTTTGGTTGTGTGGTCACTTGCTGAGGCTAGGAAGAATGGTCTTTATTCTTGGCGTTTATTCATGTGTTCAGCTGACATTCACTCCTATTTCTGAGAAATATAAGGAATATTATAGGCTGAGTTCTCCAGGAAGCAGACTCTGAGACAAAACTTAGCTTGTAGGATGTTTATTAGAAGTGTTCTATGGATCAAAAGATATAGAAAAAAGGGCAGGAGGAAAGTGAAGCCATAAGTAGAGACCCCGTGATGTCTCAGGGTGTCCCCATAGGAGCTGAGCTGGCCAGGTTTTTATGTTGCTGTGCTATTAGTCATTAGATATGGTCTGGCTTGGGAATAGGTATGACCTTGGGCAAAGCAACTATTGGCAATTGAAGTGACCCTGACGAGACTGACTGGTGGAGGCTGCCTGTTGGCAGCACTGTCAGCAACTGGGCTGACAAGTCCCTCCTAGAAGGGTATCTGGGTGACATCTTAGTGGTCATCATAAGGAGACCTAACATAGTATAGTTGTGAGGATCAAATAAAGTAAAACATAGAGGGCTTTTGCAGAGGACCTGACTTAAGCAAGGCAACAAATCAGTCTTAGCTGTGGGGTTAACATTTCCCAGTTATTTTAACAGGGTATTTTCCTCCCAAGTCATGTAGCAAAGCTTAGTCTAGTGGTCAAATTTAGGAAATATTGTTTTACAAGATCTTTGATTTCTACTCCGTGTTGGATGATTTTTAGTCAAGGACTCTTCTAATGAGTTGCATTAGAATAGTGTTCACATTACTTTGTTTTTTTTTTTAAATAATAAATTTTATTTTTATATTCCCCATACAATTGCAACCCCCCAATTCTGACCCCAATCCCTCCCCTCCCGCCCCCCAACCCCCCAAAAGTGTCTCTGGTTCATAGTTTTTTGTTGATTTTGATTTTCACTTTCTTATAGTTACTCATTTTCCTGCTCCCTTATTTAAGTTTTCTAGATTCCTGCTATGAGTGAGACCATCCGGTATTTTTCTTTTTCTTTTTGGCTTATTTCGCTGAGCATGATCCCTTCCAGCGCCATCCATGTTGCTGCAAATTGCATGTGTTTATCTTTTTTGAATGCTGAGTAATATTCCATGGTATATATGTACCACATCTTCTTGATCCAGTCATCTATTTTTGGGCATTTGGGCTGTTTCCAAAGCTTAGCTATTGTAAATAGTGCTGCTATAAACATAGGGGTGCAGGTGTTCTTTGGAATTGATGTTTCTTTGTCCTTTGGGTAAATACCTAGGAGTGGAATTGCTGGATCATATGGAAGCTCTAGAATAGTGTTCACATTACTTTGAACTTTAGTTTTCACCAAAGTGGAAACATAGAAAGTACTTTGTTATGCTACTGATATTTATTACTTTTGTTAACAAATGTGTCACATAGCTAGGTTCTAAAAATAAGATCAGGAAATGAAAAAGTCATTCATAAAACAAATCCTGAGGATACAATTAGGGGGTGGGTCAATTCCACCCAATTGATGCCAGCATTTCTCACCTCTCCTCTGAGATAGTGTAACTGGTGTCCTTGCTGGTGCTTGTGCTCCCTCTACAATCTATTCATCACAGCAGTCAGAGTGATCCTTTAAACTTTTTTTGATCAGTCTTAATTACATCCTTAATATTCCCTTCCCCTTCTAATAGCTGCCCAGTGTACTTAAGTGTAATTATAAGTCTTCACCCTCCCTCACTAGGCAAGCCCTGGATGTTCTTACCCTTTGCCACCTCTTTCACCTCATTTCTTTTTTTTTTTTTTTAAGATTTATTTATGCATACAAGAACTAGGTACAGGCCAGAGGGGTAGGGATGGGGAGTGAGAGGATTCACCAGAGACAGCGTGGGGAACAGAACAGGTAGATTGAGCGAAACACACTGCTGAGAGGAGCAGCAGGTGAGACAGGAGAGGTCTGCTGTGCCATGTGGATAGCTCCCTGGCTGCCAGGGATCTAACTCGTTCTGCAGAGGCTTAGGATAGCTTCAAAGTGCTGTGCTTAACCCCTTGCACCACCAGGGAGGCCCTCTCACCTCATTTCTATCCCATTACTTTGCTCTGGTCATACTGGTATCAGCTTTATCTCAGATATCCAAGCAAATTCCTGGCTCTGGACTTTTGGACTTCTTTCCTGTGCCTGGAATGCTCTTTCACAAGGTGTGTGCTTGACTCACTCCCTCATTTCAGTCATATTCTATGCTCTTGTCACCTCATCAGAGAGGGCTTTCCTGACTCCTCTATTTAAAGTACAATTTCTCCTTCCCTCTCTTTCTCTCAATTACTTTATTTTGCTTCAGAGCACTTATTGGTGCCTGAAATTATTATTTTTGTTCATTGTCCTGTTCCCCAACCAGACTCTATGATCTGATAGAGCAGATACTTTGTTTTTGTTTACTGCTGTATCCCCAGAAGACTGTCACTAAGCAGGCAGGCACTCAATACATTTTTGTGTGAGCAAAGGGGTGCACATGTTATCTTACAGGAATACAGTGTTGAATAGGATGCTCATGAACTGTGCCATCAAGGAATATCATCAACAACTATCCAACTAGTTGCAATTAAAATTATAGAATTTTCTCTTCATGTGTTATAGTAGTAAATATAATAGAGTATCTAATGTTGAACTGTCCTTGTATTCCTATACATGATCCTACTTGGTCATGATATGCAATTTAAAAAAATGCTATTCTTAAGATTCAGTTGATATTATGCATTATAGTTAGCATTGGCATCTGACAAATGATTTTCTGTAGTTTCTACTATTTCTCATTTTGATAACCATTATCATCATGGTTATGCAAGCCTCATAGGGAGCCTTGAGATGCTATCTTTATCTGTTTTCTGAAGCAGTTTAAATAACATGGGAACCTTTGTTTAATATAGGTTTGGTAGCATTTGTTTATAAAACTGCCTGGGCTTGGTAATTTTATGTTGGATAGAAGTTTTATTATCTTATAATTTTTATGATTTTGATCTATTCAGTTATTTTTCTTGTGTGAATTTCTGTAATTTTATTTTATAGAAAAGCCTTCATTTTATCTAGATTTTCAACTATATTATAAATAGCAGGCTTCTTAAATCTTCTTGTATCTATAATTGTGTCCTGTTCATCGTTCCTCATATTCCTTATTTCTACTTTATTTTCTTAGGTTTAATCAAACTGGACCAAGTTTTATCTACACTACTATTCATTAAAAACCCTTGAATTTAGTAATCATATCTGTAGGGTCAGGAACAGGACATTGTGCGGGTTTTCTGATCCCATGCAGACTGGGTAAAGGAGAAGTCAGAGTCCTCAGTGGTTTTTTGCAGGTCTTTTATTGGGGTTCACCAGGCATATGGCAGGCAGGGGTACTGGGGGGCCGGGAGGCTGGCAGGCCTCCCAGCCCCCAGCAAATCCTCACTCTATCTGGGCTCTCTGGTGATCTCAGCTTCTGCTGCTGCTTTCTCGGCTTCTCTTTTGGCTTTGGCTTTGGCTTCTACTGCTGCTGCTGGCGTCCCCGTGACGCTGCCCTTAAAAAGCACAGTCTTAGCTCAGCTGAATCCCATCTACCTATGCCCACACCCTATTACAGGTGCCCGCCATCAGGCATTCATTCAGGACAAGGATCCATCATCTATCCTGATGGAGGAAGGGCAGGAAAGCCTGATATTTTCTTTACCCTACAATATCTATTTGGTGTTCTGGTTGTTTTGTTCTCTATATTATTGGAGTCTCTTGTTATCCTAACACAGTTATCAGAGTATGGATAGTTGTACTTCTGGACACAGCTTTGCAGTTCACTTTCAGCTCAATGTAATGGAGACTGGAGCTAGCACAGACACTAACCTGCTTCCCTTTAGCCTCAACATTTAGCAAAGGGAACTCTCCAAATAGTGAAGTGAAGTTGCTTCATTTGGTGAGATCTTAAGTTTTTAGCATGGAGCCAAATGTTTTTTCATAGTCAGAGAGAGAGGAGAGAGAGAAAGACAGAGAGAGACAGAGAAAGACAGAGAGAGACAGAGAGAGAGAGATGAGTTGTGATGGTGGGGTGATAGCAGAAGCCTATAATTGGTTCAGCTGTTCAGCATAAGGTCATTTAATTGAACGTCCTAATGACTTCCAGACCATTCCTATTCTCTATTTGGTTGACTGTAAGCAGGGATGTTTACGCACAGTTAAGGGTATAGCTTTTTTTTTTTTTTTTTGCTTTGGATCCCATGTATATATGAGCATTTTGCTTTATATATTCCAGATATACCTCAAATGGTTTCTGCTATTAGCACTTTACAATGTTTAATTTCTAGTCAAACAAGACTCCAGTATGATCTGGACAGTGCAGCAAAGGCTCTGGAAACCAGAAACATTATTTTGCTGTATCCTTAAGGGCCCTCATTTAACTTGTGTTGTAATTGGCCACTTGGGAGAGATGGAGTCATGAGTTCAATCCAGGACTGCATCCTTTGCTTATCCTAAGATTAACAATCTGTCTTCAGCTCAGTGATCCCAGTGATGGGAGGAATCCTTCTCACACTTGACTGCTTCAAATTGCCATAAATTCTTATACAGATGAAGGGTCACTTGAAAGTATCCACATTTTCTTTGGTAAAGGAACTACCTAAACCATAATAATCAAAACTGCATGGTATTGGAACAAAAACAGACACACAGACCAATGGAACTGAATAGAAAATCCAGAAATAAACCCACAGATTTATGGTCAACTAATCGTTGACAAAGGAGCAGAGAATATGCACTGGAGCAAAGAAAGTTTGTTCAATAAATGGTTCTGGAAAAACTGGGTCACTGCATGCAAAAGAATGAATCTTGACTACTACATCACACCGTGCACAAATACCAACTCAAAATGGATTAAAGAACTAGATATAAGACCTGAAACCATAAAATATACAGAAGGAAATGCAGGTGAAACACTACATGACATACACCTCAGTAACGTCTTTAAAGACACATCACCCAAAGCAGTGATAATGAAGGCAAAGATAAACAGCTGGGACTACATCAAATTAAAGAGCTTCTGAACAGCAAAAGAGACAATAACCAAAACAAAGAGAAGCCCCACCGACTGGGAGAACATTTTTACACACAACTCTAACGATAAAGGACTGATCACAAAAATCTACAAAGAGCTGATGAGGCTCAACAAAAACAAAGTAAATAACCCAGTCAAAAAATTGGCAGAAGAACTAAAAAGAAATTTCTCCAAAGAGGAATGCAAATGGCCAACAGACATATGAAAAAATGTTCAAAATCACTTGTAATCAGGGAAATGCAAATCAAAACTACAATGAGATACCATCTTACACCAGTGAGAATGGCACATATTAAAAAAAACTAGCAACAACAAATGTTGTCGAGGATGTGGAGAAAAGGAACTCTCCTGAACTACTGGTGGAAGTGCAAACTGGTCCAACTACTATGGAAAGCTGGGTGGAGATTCCTCAACCTGCTAAAGATGGAGATTCCATATGATCCAGCAATTCCACTCCTAGGGATCTACCCAAAGGACACAGAAACATTAATTCAAAAGGGCACCTGCACCCCTATGTTTATAGCAGCACTATTTACAATAGCTAAGCTATGGAAACAACCCAAATGCCCCCAAATAGGTGACTGGATCAAGATGTGGTACATATACACAATGGAATATTACTCAGCAATCAAAAAAGATAAACCCATGCAATTTGCAGCAATATGGATGGAGCTGGAAGGGATCATGCTCAGCAAAATAAGCCAGAAAGAAAAAGAAAAATACCAAATGGTTTCACTTATAGCAGGAATTTAGAAAACCTAAATAAGGGACCAGGAAAAGGACTAATTATAATAAAGAAAAAATCAAAATCAACAAGCAACTATAACCCAGAGACACACTATAGGGGTGTGGGGGGGAGGGAGTAGGATCATAACAAGGAGGGGTGGGAATTGTATGGGGACTATAACCAAGATGAAAATTCATACATTGTGCAAAAATGAAAAATGATGTAAAAATATATAAAATAAAAAAGATAAAAAATAAAAAGAAACTACCTTAAAACTTAGTAAGTGAATTATGTGATAATATCATTTATTTATAGCAGATGTCTATTGCCTTCAAAATAGACTTTCTGAAATGAACTTTGTAAAATTACTGGAAAATACTTACATTTGTAGAAATACTAGTGGTTCTATTTTCAAATTTAATTTGTAGAGAGGAGGAAAAAAGATAAAGAAAAAAATTTAAATGAAAAATAGCACAGATGTATAACCTAAACATACTAAGATTGGAAATTTTAACTTGACCAGACTTTCTGTTTTCTTCCCAGCAATGTGGGATCATTTAGACATGTCAGTTATAAGAGTTCGACTTCTAGTTATATGTACCTATGAATCTCTAAATGCTTGTTTTCTTTGGGATTATGTCAGAGTGTGCAATTCAAAGTTAATTCTCAAAAGAAAATGAGAGTAAGTCAGTTTAAGATGACAGGTGAAGGATTTGTGTTATATTCCAGTAAAGCTTATTAAGGTGTTAAAATGTATTACTAAAGAAGGCTCTGAAGTTGGTGCTAAATATAGAGAGGGGGAGAAAAGAGTTTTCTGTCTGGGGTGATGAAAAGTTCTATATCTCCTCCCAAATTGGGATTACCATAATTTTGACACCTAAAAGCTTCTCCATTTCTAACTGATGATAATAATCACAGACCATTTTATCACTCTACTTGAGATGCTGAAGCCATGCACTAAGTCAGGTTCTATATATTACTTTTTGTTATGGTGAGAAAGAAGAGAAAGAACTAAAATATGAGCAGAAGTGCATTATAAAGTTAACTTATATTAAAAATATAAAAGATGTTACTTTATACTTTTTATAATTGTGACGGTAAGAATGAATTAACATTTCATACTTTCACCTGAGAAATAACAGAGTTTCAGAGTTTGATTTCTTTATAACAATATCAGTGTAATCTGTTTAGGTATTTTGAATGACAGGCAACCGGAGAAGAAATCCAGTTTGGTCACGGTCTCATGCATTTGTCAATGGTAGAACTGAGAAGAGAATTCAAGATTTTTATTAGCGGTTTCTCTCAACTCTATCTGACATGTTACTAGCTTATTCTTTTAAAATATCCTTTAAAAATAAATTTTTACTGAAGTTGAAAAATTGACACAAGATGGTTTTAAAACATTTAAATAATAAAGAAATGTACGATGTAGTATGAGACTTCCTTTAACCCCCTCTTCCTTATCCTGCTTTCCAAAGGTCACTACGATTTACAGTTGGGTGTACGTCCTTACAGGTACTTACCTAGTTAGATGCCATCATATATGCATATTTTACCAACTGGCATTGAGTTGTTTGTAGTTTTTCACTTTTACAAATACTACACAACTAATTGCTTTTAACCTAAATGGTGAAATATAATTAGAAATGAATGCTTAACTAGATATGGTAAAAATGATTTTCAGGTTGTATTTTCACATAAATCTATACAGCTTACTACTGGTTGCTTAAAATGCTAGTTCAAAAACCAGAGTGACTTAATATTTCTTAGCATTAGAAAGCATTAGTAAAAATCATATTTGTAGCTTCAGGTTTATACAAATAGATGGGTGGTTATCCAAGAAAATAATTGACTTGCAATACAGAGATCTCTTATTCTGCAAAATAAGCGGCACTGAGGCAAATGGTGTAGAAAGCCTCTTTTCTTCCTGTATTCTCTATTTTTCCCAACAATTAAGGAAACTAAAATATTGGAGATCTGGAGGAGAACTCAAGGTTGAAAAACAAGTCAGAGTGATTATGTCATTCTCTAAGATGAGGAATAATAATTATAATTCTTTAGGGAAATGCCTCAAATGTACTTTACAATTTTCCAATGGAAATGTTTCACTCTGGCTATAAATATGGAATGGTGACCTGAACAATGTATTTCATAGAAACATTATTAAAGGGCAATGCTTAAGAATAAACTGAATGTTTGCCTGTGTGTTGCATGAATAATAATTTGAATTTTGTAAATGTTGGAATTGTTGCCAGAATATTAGAGATAGTCCATTCTTGCCAGAAAACATTTGACATGCTACTTAATTATAAAGGTTCAAATCCTGTGTTTATTTATAATTTTTCTATGGTCGGTAGGAAAGGAATTATTAGCTCTGATATTACGAGTTCATGTGTAAAATTTTGAAAGGCAGTTATAATATAGTTTTCTATACTTGAGATTATACTGCTAAATAATAAAGCTAATAAGTTACCTTTATTGAGTGCTTATTCTGTGTGTGCACTGCTCTGAACACTTAAACACTGAATGATCCCACAATTCTGTTAACTATTTCTGTTCCCACTTGACTCTCGGAGCATAAAAGGGAGTGCCCAAGGACACACAGCTGTAAGTATAAGGGAACCTAGGTTTTGAGAGATTTGTTTGGTCATGATGATACAATTGCATTGGGCCATTCATATTCTTTTTTTTTTTTTTTTTAAGATTTATTTGTACATACAAGAACTGAGGTGTAAGCCAGAGATGCAGGGCGCAAGGGGTCTGGTGAGAGGATTCACCAGAGAGAGTGGGGAGCATAACAGGCAGATCTACTGAAATACACTGCTGAGGGGAGCATCGGGCAACTCAGGAGAGGTCTGCTGCGCCATGTGGGTAGCTCCTTCGCCAGCTGGGCAGGGAATTCACGTGCTGAAGTGGCTGGTGATAACTTGATAGCACTGTCTTTAACCCCTACACCACCAGGGAGGCCCGAGCCATTCATATTCTTGACAGGATCTCTCTGTGGCTAATGAATGTATGAGATTTGGAAAAAAAGTGGTTGAGGTAAGAAGTATCTGTGACTCCAGAATGGGAAGCATTTTCATTATCATATAATTGATTCATATAGAAATTGAAATATTACCACCATGGTGAAACTAATTATGAGGCACCAAATTAAGGCAGTTTTCATTTACTGGTGAAAATTTTGGATATAATTGTACCTAGACAGTACTAATAAATTATTGAGATTAAAGAAACCTAAATATGTTTTAAAGTTTATATCTAAATACTAAGAAACATATAACTTATAGTGGTGAAGTGTATGTATAAATTTATAAGTACATCTTTAAATTTAAAAATTTGGTTATATCAAATTATCTTTGTTACTTTTATAGTACATATAGTGACAAAAGGTTTGTCTTTTATACCAACCAAAACTGTCTTTTATATCGCATAGAAATTAGGCATAAAATAATAAAACATTTTAAGTAAATCTATGCTTCCACCAAGTTATAAATTTCGTACTACCTAATAAATAGCTTTCTGCACTTATATTTTTATTCCAAATATTTATTTTTCTTTCATTACTAATCTTGTTTGTTGGTTAGTTCTTTTCATTTGTATTTCCCTCATAATAAGCAAAACCTTTAAAAAACTTACAAAATGTCATTTTATTTCTCATGAAATATTTTGTTTTTAAAGTCAATTAGATTTTAGAGTAATTGATATATGTATATAAATATTATGAAGATTTCTTGAGAAAATGGCAAAGGAAATAATTTTCCTAAATTGGGATTATTTCCATTTTTCTTGATCAATTCCAAGGCCTTGCTTTAATTTCAAAGGCCTACTTCCTGCTGCTTGTAGAGACCAACTAAAATGTATGTGATGGTTATTTGTTAATTATTTTTGTCTTCTAGATAATTTTTCAGCTTCTCAACTTGCTTTGCAACAAATTAATTAATGTGTGTGGTCAAATCATAAGAGGTTATAAATAACTCTACTGGATAATCTTAAATTCTATCTTCCTGTCTTCTCCAATGTTTCAACATTCCTACTTCATTTGTTGCTCATCCCCAACCCCATTTCCATTTTGTAAATTCCTTATTACTTTTTGATTAAAAATCATAACCTCCACTATGGAAAATGGGGATATTGGGATGTTTTCATTCATTAATTGAAATTGAGTGCTAATACAAAAAAAAATGTCTTGCAACCAAGGTTTGAAATTGTTCTAAAACACATTTTCACATTCCTCCATAGGAATCCGTATACTGAATATAAGCATAAATATTAATAAAAGATTATTAACAGAGAATATTGTATTTCAGATTTGCCCCACTATCTACCTTTTGTGTAACCTGTGGTGAGCCCCAGGTGTCTCATTTGTAAAAAGAAGAGGAGGGTAGCACCTGACTTTGCAATGATTAAGTGAAATAATCCATGCAGGAAACATAGCATCCTTGCCCAGTGCATAATAAAAACCCAGTAAAGTATAGATGCTTTTATTGCAGAGACCATTAGTTTTGTCTCTGTGATTTATTCCACATGATGGTGAAGTTAATTTATGTATGCATGTATGCACATATTGTGCCAGTCAGTAAATAATAACTAATAAGAATCATATCTTTTTTTAAAAAAGATTTATTTATTTTAGGGATACAGGAGCTGGGGTACAGGCCAGAGGTGTGGGGGCTAAGAGGAGTCATCAGAGACTGAGCGGGAAGCAAAACAGGCAGATTGACTGAAATACACTGCTGAGGGGAGCAGTGGGCAAGCCAGGAGAGGTCTGCTGCACCATGTGGGTTGCTTCCTGGCCAGCCGGGGATCAAACTCATGCTACAGTGGCTGCGGATAGCTTCATAGGTTGCAACTTAACTCCTTGCGCCACCAGGGAGGCCCCAATAAGAGTCATATCTTAAATGGAAAATGCTTTGTTGTATGCCTGGTAAATGTCACTCACTGACCTCATATCTGATGAAACAAGAAGTTATTCATATTCCATGGCAATTGATATATGTGGATATTTCTTTTATTGTAGATGTCATATAAATATGTAATGAAGCAATGTGTTTTATTGCAACTAAAAAACAAGCTTAAGTCTACAAAGTTATACTTTAAAATCTTCCCTCTAAATGTTAATATTTTAAATAATCCTTAGAATATCACATAGTTGTCTATATTACCACATGGTCAATTTGTATACAATTTTAAAATCCCTTCCACATCTGAATCAAAATTATATTTGACTTTAAATGTGTGTCATATACATCACTTTAGGAACTTATCTAACCAGATGAGGAGGTGAAATAGGGGCACCTATTGTCAATTCAAAAGAATAGTTGAATGTGGATATCTGTTGTTCATATAAAAATTTCCATGAAATTAACTGCAGCTTAGAATTAATTGAGGCTAGTTTGATCCAACTGTGACAGAATATTTCTCACTGAAAAATTTTGAGGCTTGATTAAAAAAAAATTTTCTGGGGAAGCAAGCCTATGCAATATGAGGTTGAAATCACTCATATTTTCACTGCCCTAAAGATGGTTTTTCTTTTTTGTGTAACACTACCTGCATAGGTATATATCAAAATATAGTTGTAAAGAGACTGTACATGTTTTTTGTGTCCTAATTTCATTTACATAATGTACATTGAATCATAAATATTATAAATATCTGTATTCTTTTCTATCATGTTCATGTTCCATAATTTACTAAACTGCTTCCTTAATTTTCAATCTTTATGTAATTATAAACTTTTAAATCAGTTAGCAGGCAACTAACTCTATTGTGCCTATTTTATGTTCAATAACATACTTATGAAAAGAATTAACAAGTAACTAGGCATAAATACTAATAAAACTTTTGCTTTATATCACCATATTTTTTTTATTTTTTATTTTTATTTTTTATTTTTTTTAATTTTAATTTTTTTATTTTTATATTCCCCAAACAATTGCAACCCCTTTATTTTGACCCCAATCCCTCCCCGCCTGCCCCCCTCCCCTCATAAAGTGTCTCTGGTTCATAGTTGTTTGTTGATTATGATTTTTACTTTCTTATAGATATTCATTTTCCTGGTCCCTTATTTAAGTTTTCTAGATTCCTGCTATGAGTGAGACCATCTGATATATATCACCATATTTTAAAGGTGTTATAATGTTTTACTGTGTCAGTAGTGAATATGTGCAATCTTGTTCTGTCAACCTTGGGTGCTACATTTTTTTTACAATTTGTGAGGGTAAAATGGCATTTAAAGAGACTCTAATGTTGTTGATAGGAAATAAAAACACCTTCAGTTTTCTGTGGCCTCTCCCAAGGGGAATTGTTTATTCAGTAGCACTGTCACCCAGCTAGTATGTAGAAATTGGAGATGTGAATTCAGTCCACATGATTCCAAAATTTTATTTTATTTTATTTATTTATTTTTTTTTTATAGAGGCATGCTTTATTTATTTATTTGTTTGTTTGTTTGTTTTGTTTATACATGCACTGGGTACAGTCAGAAGCGCGGGAGGGTGAGAGAATTCACCAGAGCCAGAGCGGGGAGCAGAGCAGGCAGAAGGACTGAAGTACACTGCTGAGGGGAGCAGCGGGCGGCAGGAGAGGTCTGCGCGCCATGTGGGACCCTCCTCCAGTGGCCGGGGAGCAGCCGGGGATCGAACCAGCGCCACAGAGGCTGCGGGCAGCTTCGCAACCCAGTGCTCAACCGCTGCGCCACCGGGGAGGCCTGATTCCAAAATTTTAAACTCTAAACTCTTCCATATATAGCACAGCCTTTGACATTGGTTACATTTAATGCAAGTTTTTTCCATTAGTCTTTGTCTTTTAATTTTGATTTTGTTTTTATTCTAGTATATAAAAATTTACATGTGTTTATTTCAGAAAACATGAATTTTTTTTTTTTGGTGTCTGTTGCTTCAAAACTGAAAAAGTTATCTTTGTACATATTTGATCTGCTTTTTTGCCAATCTGTAATTTAAATTACTCCATTCATTTAGGTTTTTGTGATTTCTTTGAAATTTATTTTGAATAGGTGCTTTTTAACTTCCTAAACATAATATTTTATATAATCCTTCCTTATTCTTTGTGTTAGAAGTAAAATTTATAAACTCAGTCTATATGTGTAGCTCTCTTTATATTTGTGCTATTTGTCAACTTTTTATTTTTTCCTTTCCTCTGTACTTATTATTTATTTCTTGTTTTGGTGATTGGTTGTGATCTGGACACATGTAGACTACCATGCCAATTTATGACACAGTTCATCATTGTTTTGGGAACTCTTGCTAAGGACTGGTGAATTAGAATCCTGGACCTTTTTGTTATTTTAGTTCTGCTTTACTATTTGTCAAATCAGACAAGAGATAGCAGTATGGTTTAGCATCTCATAAATGAAATTCTTTTACCTCTCTTCCATCAAAGATGGTAGGTTTCTTCAATAGGAATGAGGGGTGAAGGACAGGAAGGTATAGTCCCACTGGCATGCTCAGTCAAAGTGGATCTTTTTCTCATCTCCTTTCAAAATAGTTGGGAGGGGCTCACACTCTATTCAGTTAGGGATTTCATCGGTGGTTTACCAAAATCAGAATGAGGTGGGGTTTTGTTTTGTTGTTTAACTGAAATCTATGCACCTTCAAAATTAAAAGAAATCCAGCATTATCTCCCCTTTTTGTAGCTGTGATAAAAGATTGTTTATCATTGGTAGAGTTCTTTAACAATATAAAATCTGCAGAGGATCAACTATGCCTTCTTTGATTTTCACTCAGTGTGTTCCATAATTAGAGGAATTGCTGAGGTACTATAGTAGTAAAACATTTACCTTAAATAAACAGAAGCCACACAGGTACCCCTTTTGGGGCTCTCTATTTATATCCCTGTGTATGTAAAGTAAGCATTATACCCACAAAGCCATTGAGAATTGAAGATTTCTATAACATATTTTTATAACATATAACATATTTCTATAACATATAACATATTTCTATAACATTAAAAAAAGATTATTTATGCAAATAAGAACTGGGGTACAGGCCAGAGGTGTGGTAGGTGAGAGGATTCACCAGTAACAGTGTGGGGAGCAGAACAGGTAGGTTGACCAAAATACACTGCTCAGGGGAGCAGCGGGCGAGTCAGGAGAGGTCTGCTGTGCCATGCCGGGGATCTACTCGTGCTGCAGTGGCCACAGGTTGCTTCATAGTGCTGATGCTTAACCCCTTGCTCCACGAGGGAGGCCCAAAACATTAATCTTAAATCCATGTATTATTTCCTTTAATGTCTAATGTTTCCCCTTATTTCTGTTGTGTTGGACACTAAAAAAACAGATCTTGACACATTTTGTCCCTTCACTTCTAGCTACTTTCTTAATGTCCTCAGGACTGCTTTTTACAGTGTTGGCACCAATTTCTCTTTTTAGTGAATTTTTTTTATAGATCTTTGAGGATGGCTGTCAAAATACTTAGTAAAGACTTGAATATCTGGGGCCTCCCGGGTGGCGCAGGGGTTAAAGTCAGCACAAACAAGCTATCACCAGCCACTGCAGCATCAGTTTGATCCCCAGCCCAGGAGCTAACCCGCATGGCGCAGCAGACCTTTCCTGTCTCACCCGCTGCTCCCCTCAGCAGTATATTTCAGTAGATCTGCCTATTCTGCTCCCCACTCTGTCTCTGAAGAATCCTCTCACCACCACCCCCCACACCTCTGGCCTTGTGTGCATAAAAATAACCCCAGTTCTTGTGTGCATAAATAAATAAAATAAATCTTTAAAAAAAGACTTTGAATATATGTATCTGGTGACTCAGCACTACTACTCCTAGCTATTTATGCAAGTGAAATAAAAACTTATGTTCATACAAAAAAACCTACACACAAATTTATAGCAACTGTGTTTGTAATTGCCAAAAACAAGGGGCAAAATTGACTAAGAAGGGATACAGATAAAACTGGAATGGGGAGTGATAGAACTGCTGTGTATCTTGATGCTGGATTACATGACCAGAGGTGTTTGTCCAAACTCACAGAACTGTATACTAAAAAGGGTAAATTTTCCTTAGGTAAATTCAAGCTCAATTTTTAAAAAATGAGAGAGATGCTATTCATAAAAGAAAGTATCTAGAAAAAGAAGCATTTTTATTGAAGTATTTTTTACCTAATTTCTACTGGGCACTTTGGGATAAAATAGAAATATAGACTTTATATAAAAAAGACATTCACAAGGAACTTAAAACATTTTTTAATATTTATTTTCTTATAGCTTTGTTAATTTTTGGTTAGTATTTGATTTCTTCCCTCAGGTGTAGTCCCCGTGGTTATCCCACCCCCACGGCACCCGGGATCCAGCTCCACAGTCCCTTGTACTCTTCTCTGCCCTGCTTTGACAACTCTCTGTGCCCGTCCCCTTGCGTCTATGGTCAGCTTGCAAGTTTTGTCTTCTTTTTTTCCCCCCTGACACTTTGTTTGGTTCTCTATATTCCACATATAAACGAAACCATTGCTATTTTTCTTTTTTTCTTCTGACTTGTTTCACTTAGCCTAATCCCTTCCAGCTTTGTCTATGTTGCCAGAAGTGGAATGAGTTTATCTTTTTTGATTGCTCAATAGTATTCTGTTATGTATATATATATCACAACTTCTTCATCCATTTCATGTTTGGAGCATTTAGGTTGATTCCATATCTTGGCCATTGTAATTAGTGATAGTAAACATGGGAGTACAGACTTATTCTTTTGAATTAGTGTTTTTGTGTCCTTTAGGTAGATTCCTAAGAGTAGAATCCTGGGTCATGTGGTAGGCCCATTTTCAGTGTTTTAAGGACCTCTCTACAGCTTTCCATAGTGGCTGGGCCAATCTGCCTTTCCACCAGTTGTGTAAGAGGAGAAGGAACTCAAACTCTAAGGGGATTGAAATTTAAAATTTTTTAAGATATCTTAAGACACAAAGATTATTGGAAATGATTGGAAACAATCATTTCTGTTGTTTCAGACAACTCCAAGTAAATTTGGAAAATACAGACAAAATACAGAAATACAGAAAAAAATTGATATTTAGATGATTATTTTTAAACTACTACATCTGTTTTTTTTAAAGATTTATTTATTCATGCATATAAGAACCGGGGTACAGGCCAGATGTGCGGGAGGGTGACAGGACACATCAGAGACAGAGCAGGGAACAGAACAGGTTGACTGACTGAAATACACTGCTGAGGGGAGCAGCGGGTGAGGCAGGAGAGGTCTGCTGCATCATGTGGGTATCTCCCCGGCTGGCAGGGATCTAACCCTGCTGCTACAAAGGCTGCGGACACCTTCACAGCGCTGCGCTCAATCGCCTGCGCCACCAGGGAGGTTTGGCACCTTGTTTTTTTTTAATGTTGGTTCAAAATTTTTTGTCTTTCAACACTTGAGGGATGGGAAAAAGAGGAGAATGAAGTTATAAAGCAAGAAATAAAACATAGATTAATGTTGTTTTCTGAAAAAGGTACAAGATAAATATTTATGAATAGATTTTTGGACCTACCATCTAATAACTATTTTGACATCTCCATTTCAAAGAGCATTTACATTATGAAAGCATATCTATGTATATTTAATTTTTCTCAGCAGTTCAAGTGCACAAATGATTACTGTGAACACTAAATCCTGTTGAACGTCTTCACATTTACCTGGCACATGTAATTATCATTTGAAGGACTATGGATGAGACTGCCTGTTATTTACCAAATATCTATTCTCCCCTTCCTTAGCAACAGAAATGGAATTTTTTTCCAGGGAAACAATATCTCCCTAAAAGATTACATTTTGCAGTCTTCATTGGAATCAGAGGTTTCTGGGTAACTGCATAAGTGTTGTGTAGATTTCCAGGAAATCGTTTGTGGGGGAAGGTGACACAGCTATGGAGGCAGTGGCTGTGGAACCTCTGCTCTCCCTGCCTCCTGAAGGAATATGGGCCTGGAATGCAGACCTGATGGCTGGAACTCAGCTTTGGTACCTCTCTCCCCACACCAAGTCCCTTAGTAACACCCTAGAATATAGTTCCCTCTCTCCACTGACAGATAAGTGTTTCTTAACGGTGAATGAAATAGTCCGCATCACTGGTTTCCCTTCAGTGACTGGTCAGCAACCTTGACTCGCTGGTCCAGCAAACATTTAAAAAATGCTGATCCTTACTGAGAATTTTCTCCTTTCCAGCAGTGCATAAGCACTTTCCATAGGTTATCTCATCTAGATCTCACATTCCTAGGAAGTAAGTCCTGGTAGTACCCACAGTTCACAGATAAAGAGAAGGAAAGGCTAAGGTAGCTTTCAAGCTGGAGCTGCTGCTTGGTACAGTGGTGGAGCTGGGATTCAGCTGAGGCCTTTTTGCTTCCAGACTGTGCTATTAGACTGTACTGACCATTTCGCTTTTCTTAAATCCTTGTTACTTTAGGTCTTTTAAATACATTAAAACATCAATTCAGCATTGTGGAGTCCTAACATCACCTTTTCCTCTATTCCTGTATATCATCACCTGATATTATACAAATTTCTCCTAGCAAAAATCTCAGTTGGACTACTTGCTGATCATGTAATTTCAGTACTAAAGCAGCAGTTCTCAGTCTTCTCTGATGGAAACATTTGGGAGTGTGCGTTTGGGGAATGAGAGGGAGCAGAGGGCAAGAGTTGACTCAGTTCTCCTTATTTCAGACTGTTCCCACTGGGCCCCATCCACTGACCGGTCTGGATGTCCCACTGAGGATCTTGTCTGCTAATGTTTACTTAGGATCCAATAGGCTCTCATTGATGCCCCCTTTTCCTTTAAGTGAGTAAATTCTCTGTCATCTATTTAGTGAGCTCCCCTATTAACATTAATAGAAAGGTTCAAAGCTTTCTGTGTCATATTTGTCGTGGTTAGTAAATGCCCAAAAGAGGGTCACTGGGCATGAATTTGCAGCTTCAGTAGGTTGTGGTACCAGGACTGGCCTTCACTGTGTACACAAACTAAGCATTTCAGGTGCTGATTCACTGTTAATTTTTTGACCACACCTCTGACCTGCTCTTCTTTATTTATTTATTTTTTTTTAAATATTTTATTTTTTTTTCTTTTTTCTTTTATAGAGGCATGTTTTATTTATTTATTTGTTTGTTTGTTCGTTTGTTTCGTTTATACATGCACTGGGTATAGTCAGAAGCGCGGGAGGGTGAGAGAATTCACCAGAGCCAGAGCAGGGAGCAGAGCAGGCAGAAGGACCGAAGTACACTGCTGAGGGGAGCAGCGGGCGGCAGGAGAGGTCTGCGCACCATGTGGGACCCTCCTCTGGTGGCCGGGGAGCAGCCGGGAATCGAACCGGCCCTGCAGAGGCTGCGGGCAGCTTCGCAAGCCAGCGCTCAACCGCTGCGCCACCGGGGAGGCCCATGACCTGCTCTTCTTTAAATTTCTGTCTCATTTATTCTTTATTCCAGTAAAGACAGTTGACATTGTCAACTGTTTCTCTAAGTTGTTTTTCCTTCTTCAAAAATTATAAAATTAGTATAGAGAGTCTTATGAGTTAAAAACACATTTTTCTCCTATATCCTGGTTGGTGGGTGGAGAGAAAAGGATAAGGAGAGAGAACAACTTAGAAAGCATTGCCAGCCTAGAGGACGCTCTAGTTTCCGCAATGGGCCTCAGTACAAATCATCGACACAGACCATGTACACTGCACTGTCCATAATGGTGGGCTAAGGGGTTGACTATAAGCAAATTATAGACTCCCACACCTAGTAAAAGGTGTGACTCTCCCATATTCAATACTTGATATTGAGTGAGCCCAGTCCTCTGTCCCTGGAGAAAACAATGGTAAAACACAGAGGAGCAAGTTAGGGAGGTACATCCTCAGCATTTAAGATGAGTGTTGCTCATTTAGTTTCAGAGGAAGCTGCTTCTGTGGAATTTGCATAATTTCTATTTCATGAACATACTTATCAGCAGGTTACAACTGTTTGCATTAAAAAGCCAGCTCCAAAATCTAGCTGAGATGTTCTTATTATCTAAATTTATTAAAAACATTGAGTGCTAGATGAAATTAAATAAACAAAACTATATCTTTCTATGTGAAAAAGTTTGAAGAGAGCAAGATTTCAAAAGATTCTGAAAAAGAAAACGCAAGTATTATCCAAAACAGAGTAAATGATAAAATCCCTAGTGTATCATATGTCTATCTATGACATCTCTATACCTATCTATATATCTATATCTAATTTTAACCAAAAGAAATCCCCTTGGGAATCAGTCTGATTAATAGATTCTAAAAATGACTGATGAGAGAGAAATTTCCTCTTAAATTTCTCTGTTCTATTCAATCTTAACTTATTACTCAGAATAATACAATAGGAACATAAAGAAGCTAAATGACCTATTTCTTTAGAAACTGTTTCTTAAAGGAGAAATGGAATATTCCCATATGGAATATTCAGATGGAATCCACATATATGTAATTTGTGCCTTTTTGAAGAGCATTGAATAAATTGAGGATTTTGCTATTTTTTTAAATAAATTCAAGTCTATTTTAAATATGTTTCAAGAATTTTGCTATTTTAAAGGGCACGTTAATCCTATGATGAAAACTGAATATATTAGATATTCACATATACATGTATTTAAATAGCTACCTTTGGCTCAGCAAACATACAAGACATCCAGTGAAGGTTTTTGGAAAGAAAACAGGGCCTTCTTAGAAAAGAATTTTAGTTTTGTTGCATTAACATGAAGTAAATGCATAGAACAAACCATTTTAGAGTACCACTAGGCCATATAGCATTAAGTGAAGGAATAAGTGATTCAAGCAAGTGTTTTTCATCCTGTAATGCTGCTCTTCAGTCATGGTGGAATTTTTTTTCACAATTGCAAGTTTGAGACCATATAAATAATCATAGTCTACTTGAGCTGCTGTAACAAAAATGCCATAGACTGAGGGACTTATAAAGAATAGAAACTTGTTTCTCACAGTTTTGGAGGCTAGAAAGTCCAAGGTCAAGGTGCTTGCAGATTCAGTATCTCGTAAGGGGCCTTTTCAGGACTGCAGTGTACCAACTTCTTGCTGTGTCCTCATGTGGCAGAAGGGTCTAGGGAGCTCTCCTCGGGCCTCTTTTATAAGGTCACTGATTCCATCTGAGAGCTCTGCCCTCATAACTTAATTGCTTCCCTAAAATCTGCTTCCTAATACCTTTACCTTAGAGGTTAGGATTTCAATATATGAATTTTGGCAGGATACATTCAGGACATAGCATATAAGCACCAAGTAGGATATGTTTGTGTGTGTGTGTGTATATTTATATATCTCACTAGAAAGACTCAGAGCAAACTGTAACACAGTTATGGTTTATTACAAGGAAAGGATACAGATTAAGATCAATCCAAGGAAGAAACACATGGGGTAGTCCAGTTGAGTTCCAAGTGTGAGCTTTCATTTCTGCTTTCCCATGGAGTCAGGACATGTTACACTCTTGGTATAATTTTGTGACAGTACACATAGACTATTGCCAGCCAGGGAAGCTCACCCAAAGTTCAATGTCCAGAATTTATTATGGGGATCCATGATTAATTGCCTACAGATGTATTGATATTGTGTAACTTAAAGCCACATTCTTTTTTTTTTTTAAGCCACATTCTTGATCTCTTTGGTGTGGCAAACACTTGTATTAGGCATGACCTTCCAAGGGTCCAGAGATTACACCTGGAAGTGGAGGACAGAGGCCAGATTGATTCTCTGGACAAAACCAAATTCTTGAGTGCATATTAAGGAGTGTTTTTAAACTGCTGGTTGAGACTCATTAGTGGCCAGTAAAATCATTTAAAAGGTCCCTATCAGTATTTTGCCAAAGGTCTCACTTAAAAAATTGGACATCACTGGCTAAGAGCAATGTAATGAGGTTGGAATTGCTTTATTCAGTTTGGAAGTAGCGCAGGTGAAATGTTGTTGACTCACTCAGCAGTGACAATACCCTTGTGGTTTTGTTTTTCTTGTTTTGATAAGTGCTTATCCATGTTTACTGGGGCTAATGTTTTAAGTTCTGTACTTTTAAAGCAAAACATGCACTGGTCTTTACAATAACAAGGTATTGAAAAACTCTTTTACATATGTATGTGTGAAATGAACTTGGTAAATTGAAAATATTCATTTTAGTAATTATCCTTTTTCATCTACTATACAGCTTATTGCAGGTGTGGGTTCAAATCACAGTCCTGCTACTATTACACAGTGTAGCCTTGAGTAAGTCACTTACCTTTTCTCAGCCTCAGTTTTCTCATCTGTAAAGTTGGAATAATAATAACTCTTGTTGAACTGTTGTTTAGAGTTAAATAGAAATGAATTGTTTAACTCATTGCCTGCCTGACTTGTAGTGGGTGCTTAACAAATTGTGGCTATTATAGAATATTAGCATCATCACTTTTTAATTCTTGTTGGTAGGAAGGAGTCTATGGGAAGAAATGGTTTTTAGTGAGACTGTTGTGGAGAGGTAGTCTGTGACGTGGAGAGTAGTCTGTGTTGTGGTTATAAGCACAAGCTCTAGTACCTGGCTGATGGAATAGAAATCCCGCCTCTTCTGCTTATCAGTTCTGTGAGTGTGGGCAAATTGTTAACCTTTCTGGGCTACTGTTTCATTGATCCATTTGTCTGTCCTTATGCCAATACCACATTGTCTTAGTTATTGTAGCTTTACAGTAAATGTTGAAATTAGTGTGAGTCTACTAAGTTTGTTTTGCAAAATGCTTTTGACTGTTTTAGGATGTTTGCACTTTCATGTAAAGATTTGAAAGAGCTTGTCAATGTCTATTAAAAAGCTTGCTGGGGTTTTTAGTGGGATTGTAATAAACTGATCAATTTTGGAAGAATTAACTCTTAACAGTGTTGAGTTTTGTAATCCATGAACATGATGTACCTCTTCATTTATTTGTCTTTTAAAATTTCTTTAATATGTTCTAGTTTTCACTGCGTGCCTTTTGTTAAATTATTCTTAAGTACTCTACTTTTTTTATGCTATTATAAATGCTATTAAAATTTCCCCAATTGTTCACTGCCAGTATATAAAGCTATGTGATCTTGCAATGTTTATTTTTTTAGTATCCTTTTTGGTATCTTTTTTAGGATTTTCTACATAAACAAAAATATTTGTAAAAGAGGGCCATTCTACCTTTTAATTTTTCAACATTTATAAGTATTATTTCTTTATCCTTATTTATTGCACTACTATGACCTCCAGGCCAATAATGAATAGACATGATAAAACAGACATCCTTGCTTTGCTCTTTACCTTAGAGGTAATTTGCTCAGTATTTCAACATTGTGCTTCATAGCTAAATTTTCATTCTGTTCTTGATATGCTGTTTTTATTATGGTTGGCTGTTAATTTATGTTAAATGCTTTTTCTGCATCCATTGAGATGAATCTTTTTTTTTTTTTGCTTTATTCTGTAAATATGGAGATTGACATTGATTTTTAACTATTATATGAAACATTTATTTTTAAGATAAACCCCATGTGGCTATCCATTTCAGCATTAAATTTGCCATTTTTTTAAAGAGAAATTTTGCATTGAAGTTTGTAGGGGATATTACTTTATAAATTTATTTTTTTGGATGATGTTTATCAAGTTTTAACATCAGTTGTGCTGGCCTCATAAAATGAGTTTAAGAATGATTTCCTCTTTTTCCCACAAGAGTTTGTATAAGACTGGTATTATTTCAAGGTTAATGTGGCTATTCTAGGATCCTTATATTTCCATATGAAATTTTCTATCAGTTTGTCAATTCTATAAAACATCTGTTGAAATTTTGATTGGGATTGCATTGAATTGGTTAGTGTTGGTTACAGTTCACCAGTTAAACCATTTAGGCTTAGGATTTTCTTTTCAGGAAGGATTTTGACTATAAATTCAATATAGTACATACAGGCTATCCAGATTTTGTGTGTGTGTGTGTGTGTGTGTGTGTGTGTGTGTGTGTGTGTGTGTGTAGAGAGAGAGAGAGAGAATATGTTAATTTGTCTTTCAAAAAATTTTTCCATTTCATTTAAGTTATAAAATTTATTGCCATACTGTTTTCATATTCCATTAGTATTCTTTTTAATGGCTAAATGATCTTCATTAATATCCCCTTTCTCATTTTTATATTGATAATTTCTTCTCTCTCCCATCAGTATTTCTGGTGATTTATTATTCTTATTAATCTTTTTAAACAACTAACTTTTGGCCCTGTTAATTTTCTGTATCATTTTTCAGTTTTCTGTTTTATTGATAACTGGTTTTTATAACTTCTTTCCCACTTATTTTTGGTGCCATTTGCAGAAACCATTGTATATTCTCAATTAGTTTTGTTTGCAGGATTTAACATAGATAGTTCTGACAATTTGTGGTTGTTAAGAACTTTTGGTTCTTTTGATAAATTTGTCCATTTGGGCTTTAAAAGAACCTGCTTTCTGGACATTCCTTAGATAAGAAAAAGTAGGCTTTTTGTTTCTGTTTGAAGTAGCAATTCAGATAAAAACCTAAGTGAGTAAAAAATATTTTGTTTGATAATTATGTAGGACTCCTACATATTTTCTTTTTCTGAAATATAATCATTAAGGAGAATATAGCTTTTGGAGAAATACAGTGAATAAGAAACTTGGCCCACTATTAGACTTTATATATCATCAAAATTGATGTGAATCGGAGTAATAAATGATTCATCTTTGCATTAACATTAATGTTTAGGTTTAAAAGAATATCTGGAGTATGCTTCTAAATTGAGCTAACTTTGGCTTCAGTCAATAATCTAAAAACTCTCCTTCTGTGAGTTCCTGTCAGTTCTTCTTTTCCCCCTGCCTCGCCAGTGCCCATATCTATAGTCATTATCTAAGCCCATTGCATCCTCTACCTCCAACTGTTCTCACTTAGCTCCTGAGACAAATTTGATAGCAGTGGTTCTGACTTCTTCCTTGGCTCCTTGAGCCCCTGCCTATGAGCTTTGCCATTGTTTCCCATTTCTGTGCACATAGATAGAGGTTATTATACCCCATTCCATTTTTTTTTTAAAGATTTGCTTATTTGTACAAGAATTGGGGTACAGGCCAGAGGCACAGGAGGGTGAGAGAATTCACCAGAGACAGAGCAGGGAGAACAGGCAGACGGACTGAAAACATGCTGAGGGAGTAGCAGATGATACAGGAGAGGTCTGCTGTGCCATATGGGTAGTTCCTTGGCCGACCAGGAATCAAACCCATGCTGCAGAGGCTGTGGACAGCTTTACAGCGCTGTGCAGCTTCCCAGTGCAGTGTTCAGCCCACTACCCCACTGGGGAGGCCTCGCATTTCATTTTTTTTTTTAAGATTTATTTATTTATTTATTTATTTATACAAGCACTGGGTACAGTCAGAAGTGCGAGAGGGTGAGAGAATTCACCAGAGCCAGAGCGGGGAACAGAACAGGCAGACTGACAAAATACATTGCTGAGGGGAGCAGTGGGCACAGCAGGAGAGGTCTGTCGTGCCTTGTGGGACCCTTGCCAGTGGCTGGGCATCAAACCGGTACTGCAGAGGCTGCGGGCAGCTTCGCAGCACAGCGCTTAACCGCTGCACCACCAGGGGAGGCCCCTCGCATTTCATTTTTAAGTTCTCTTAAAACCTCCCATGAAAAACTAGGAAAAACTCATATTAGTTAATTCCTCAAAATGAAGGCCTTGCTCCTGCACCTCCCCTAGTACCTGGGGCCTTGCTGAGTACCATATTTTATTCCTCAGTCTTCCTTGTCTGGCTTGATCACTATGCCTGGCCATTCTTCATCAGTCTCCCTAGCAGTCAGACCATAGCTCCCAGTGAACCTGGATTTTCTCTCTTCTGTCTACCTGTTTGTCTCCCATTGTGAGTCCCTGCAGCCATGGTCCATCCCAGTGAAATCTCAGCTCTATCCACATTTTTTAGCCCATGGCATTCTTCATTTCAAGTAAATGGCAGTGCTTTGCCACAACCAGAGAAATGATTGTTCTAAACTGTACAGCTTTAGAATTTTGAAATCTAACAGTAGCACTCTGATGGTAAAATTAAAATGATGTCAATTTTTAAAAACTATATTGATTCTGTATACTCTTTTCATGGAGCATTAGAACTTTATGAATATATTAAGTCAGGTATATAAGCATTTATACCCAAAAAATTACTCAATAAATGTTGTTTATTTTAATTTCCGTTCATTATGTGAGTTAGAACTGTCTCTGGGAGATTGGTAAAGGATGATAAATCCCTTTTCATAAAAAATATTTTATCAACATAATTTAAATAATTATATAGATGCTGTTGAAACATAATAAAATACTTTCTCTAAGCATTGTTTAATACTTAGCACACTATTCTTATCAAAGCCACTATTTCAGTAAACATGAGCTCATAACATTTGAGGCAGTAAACCTGAGGTAATTGATAAGAATGTGTCAATCCTTATATATTCATTATTGTAGGAAAAATATATATACTATTGTCACTTTATAACATCATAATCTTACTGTCTCTTTTCGTTATCCAGGATTAATTTAGTTTAAAAACAAGTGAAGTTACTGATACACACTTATAACTCAAAAGGACAGTCTACCTGTGGAATAACCTGTCAGATAAAAGCCATACATCTTTACAACTTGGTGGTACAAATATTTTTAAAAATTCATATCACAGAAAGGAAAGAAATAATATGAAAACAGCTCAAGAAGTAATACACTAACAAGCAAAAATATGTGGGAAAAGAGGAGCACACTGTGGAGCCTGATGTCTCAGCGTGTAGTCAAAGGGTGTGGGCTGAAAAAACAGCGCCCCAGGGTCTCTCACAATTAGGAGAGAGTATTTGATATGGGAATAATTTAAGAAATTATTTTAATGATGACCACAAAGAAAAGAAGCAAATGTGGGAGTGTTATGGTGATTGAGAGGGCTGAAATCAACAAGTGAGGCTTCTAAGAATGAAGACATATCCTTGGCTTGAGCACTGATTTGATTTTTGTGCTGAATCTTCCAAACCCATGTCTCTCTCCAGATTATCAGACTGGAATTTCCAACACCTTGCTATACATTTGAAGGTGCCTAACAATCAACATATCCGACATGGAAGTATTCATCAATTGAACAGACCCCATCTGTGTCCTTAGACCCTACTTCATATAAGGTCCTGTGAACACAAAGTCATAGTACCTGACTTCAGCAAGTCTCCAGTTCACCTTCTCATCAGCTTCTCTTCCTGGGTTCCTTCCTAGTCCCACCCTGAGAGCTAGCTGCTCCCCTGCCCCACCCTCTCCTCCCACTGTCCGCTCAATCTGCTGACCCCATCTCCTTGGTTTACCTCCGGATCCTCAGCTTCGCCTCCTTTCTTGCACTGCCCTGGTTCACTGGTTTTCGGTAGCTTTCCTACTTTTTTTAAAAACTGTGGTGAGAACACTTAACATGAGATTTTCACTCTTAAATGTTTAAATAAATGTCCAATACAGTATTGTTAACTATAGGTACAACGTTGACAGCAAGTCTCAAGAACTTATTTTATATAACTAAAACCTTGTACCTGTGGAACTGCAACTCCCCATTTCTCATTAGCTTTCTGAAGGGGCTCAGTGTCTCTGCTCCTGCTTCTTCATTCCCTTATGCTTACTCTCTAATACATGTAGTCCTAAAAACTCATTGTAGTTATGTGCTAGTTTGTTTCCTTGAAGATATTTTTAAAATAACAAATGGAATGATAGACCACCTTATTTATAGATATACCCTCAGTACCTACCACAGTGGCTTTTAGTAATTATTTGTTGAGAAAATAGTGAATGAATTAAAAAAGTTTGAGTCATGTCTTAGTAATGTGACATAGTGAATATAGCATGTAATTTGAATATAAGCAGACTCCTTCCCTGAACTGTCACCTAGGCTTCAATTTTCTCATAATTACGGTGATATAGCAACACTATACCTTGTAAGGATTGGTATAAAGCTTAACATAGCATCACTAAAAATAAAATTATTGAGCTGCTTAAATGTTGTTATTAATGAATGAACAAAACCTCCTTCTTTCTAAATTGAAATTTATTTGGTGTGGTATTTACATTCAACGTGATTTCAGCTTCCCCCTCCCCCCAAACTTTCTGGTCCCATTTTCTGAACACTCTGGATGCCCCCCCCCCCCGCCCCATAGGCACATGCCTCAGCACTTTTGTGGACCTTGTTCCTCAGCCTAATTGTCTTCCTACCCCACAATGTTCACCTGTTACAATCCTAAGTCCAGTTCAAATGCTACAGATCTTCTTGAAGATCCCTGTGTCTCAATTAGGTTTAATCACCCTTCGATTCTCCAGTACCATTCAGCACCTCTTATTATACAGTAATTGGGTCTTGTGTTGTCATTAGGCTATTCACACACATTCAGTGCTCTCTCCATTCTGGCATTTGGAAGACATTATACCTTTCTTCCCACTTAGAATTAGATGTGGCCTAATTCTAAGGCTTGTGACTTGTATTGTAAATACAATACAATAAATGTAAATGTAATAGAATGTAAATAAATGTAATGCCAATAAATGTAAATAGAAGTAACACACGGTTTGTACTTCACTATGTTTTGTTTTCAACTGGCACTTTCAGGGTAGTGATCATTCTAACTGTCCCTTGGAGAGCCCCTCTGCTGACTCATGATGGCTGTGTAGCACAGGGAAGGAATAAATCACTGGGGCAACAGGATTCTTGGTTATTGTGACATAATGTAACCTATCTGACTCATGTTTACAAGTATGTCTGTCTCACTGGATTACAGATGCCTTAAAGGAAGACTCTGTGTCTAATATACCTTATACCCACACTCACCTCTAAGCTCCCTAAAGTTGTGCATGCCCCAACTAATTTTTCTTGAATCTTCCTGAAACACTAGAGAAGGATATTAATTCAGGAAGAGCAGGGCATGGATGACATTTTAGAATGACTGCATAATACATATGGAAATAAACATCCTATTCTGAACCATGGAAGGAACACAATTTGTAGAAGAGAGGAAAAGCTACAGGCTACAGCCATAGAGTTAGGCTAATTGTGCTATGTATGAGTCATGCCACTTTATAAGTAGTGTTGCTGGGGGAACTGACTTTGTGCTTTTTGATATTGGCAAAAAAATTCTAGAAAGATAATTGAAGCTTTAACTCTATCCCAGCATATTTTTCATGAAGTTATGAGATATACATCCTATATTTTATTCTCTTGCTTTTTATTTCTAACTGTATTTTCTCATTTATAAGCCAATCAGTGATGTACAGTGAATTTTAAAGTCATTAGTATGAATTAATGCAGAATTGCTGTACTGATCATTTTTTCTAGATTTTTTATTTCTAGATGTCTGTTTGAACATTAATTTATAGAAGTAATTTTTTAATCAAGAAAGGAAAAGGACCTGACTCATTCTAATTAGACAAACGTACAGTTTCAATAACATTAATAGAACTGTTCATTTTACTGCCTTGAAAAGAAGACTAAGGATCTATATCACTTGATTTTTTTCAATTAGTCATGTCTGTGATTCACTAATATACCTACTGAACAGCTGTATTTCGGCTTCCCTGGCACAACTTTTTTTAAAATTAATTAATTTTCTTACATTTTTGTTAATTTTTATACAGTATTTGGTTTCTCTCCTCAGGTATCATCCCCATAATTCTCCCAAGCCACGCCTGGTCCTTCACCATGGTCCCTTCATGGCACAACTCTTTAAGACCATTTTTCCATGAGAAGAAACACTTTCAAGGAGTTAGAATCTGCCCTCTCACGTCAACTTCCACCCCCAGCATTACACTCCTCATAGGAATTCACTTGCAACCTTTCTTTCAGTGACTCTTGTGTATATAGATTACATTTGTGATTGATAACTCCTCTGAAGGTAATGGTTTTGTTCAAAGAATTTTGGCATTTTTTAAACACCGATAAGTTGTTTATTAGAAATCCAATTTGTATATTTTTTAGAAATTTATATTTAATTTAAATTTGTTCCTGTGTAATAGTCTATATTCCTTGATGTCATTGTCCATTCTCCTGGGAATAAACACATTTATTTCTTTTTTCTTTGTTTTCCTTTATGGGTATAGCTACAACAGTCATGGATGCGATCTCAAAATGTTGAGAAAAGGAGAGTCAGTCTAGAAGAATGCATATAATACGAGGCCATTTAAGTACAATTCAAACACAAACCTGCATAATGCATAATTAAGTTATATATTAAAGAGAGTAAGGAATGGGGAAGACAATTCAAGAGTGTGGTGTCTTCATGGGCAGGAAGGAGGGTAAGACTGGGGAGAGGCATGCAAGAGCATCATTGTCCAACAACCTGTTTCTGCAACGGGGTGATGTGTCCATGGGAGTTCATTATGTTTTCTTTTATGCTAAAAAAAAGAAAGATACATATATTAATATGTATATGTTTGAAATATTTTGTAGTTAAAAAAATATTTTCTCATAAGCCATATGCTCAATGTCAAAGTCATAGATTTTATTGCTGAGTGGTAACATTATCTATGACAAACTACATTCTTAAGATTTTTTAATTGACTATTGACATCCAGTAAATATCAAAAGAAGGTTTGTGTAACTTAGAGACTGGCAAACGGAGTGAGCAAGCCCAATTCAGTTGACTATCTGTTCTTGTGTGGCCATGAGAATTGTTTTTACAATTTAAAATCCATCTTAATTGAAATACTCATTTTTATTTATTTTTTAAAAAAGATTTTACTTTATTTATTCATACAAGAGCTGGGGTACAGGCCAGTGATGCGGGGGGTAAGAGGAGTCACCAGAGACAGAGTGGGGAACAGAACAGGCAGACTGACTGAAATACACTGCTGAGGGGAGCAGCGGGTGAGACAGGAGAGGTCTGCTGTGCCATGTGTATTGCTCCCTGGCTGGCCAGGGATCAAACTTGTGCTGCAGAGACTGCGGATTGCTTCAGAGTGCAGTGCTTAACCCCTTGTGCCACCAGGGAGGCCTGGAATTGGATGGGATTATTTTTTTTTAATTTTATTTTAATTTTTTTATTTTTATATTCCCCATACAATTGCAACCCCCTGATTTTGACCCCAATCCCTCCTTTTCCCACCTCCCCCCCACCAAAGTGTGTCTCTGGTTCATAGTTGTTTGTTGATTTTGATTTTTTTCTTTCTTATACTTATTCTTTTTCCTGGTCCCTTATTTAGGTTTTCTAGATTCCTGTTATGAGTGAGACCATCTGGTGAAATACTCATTTTCAAAAAGGATTTATTTATGAATGCAAGAACTGGGGTGTAGGCCAGAGATATGCGGGGTTGAGAGGATTCACCAGAGACAGAGTAGGGAGCAGAATAGGTGTATCTACTGAAATACATTGCTGAGGGGAGCAGTGGGCGAGACAGGAGAGGTCTGCTGAGCCATGTGGGTTAGCTCCCTGGCCTGGGATTGAACTCCTGTCGCAGTGGCTGGTGATAGCTTAATAGTGCTGGACTTAACCCCTGTGACACCAGGTGGGGCCAGAAATATTCATTTTAAATGAAAAACAAAAACAACCCCCCAAAAAAAACACACACACAAGGAAGAGTATTAGTTCATGATGTGTAAAAGTTATATGATATTCAAATTTCAGTGTCCATAAGGAAAGTTTTATTGGAACACAGCTATATTCATTCATTTACAGATTGTTTTTAACTGCTGTCACATACCACCACAGAGTCCAATATTTGCAGATACTGTATGACTTTTCATAGAGTAAAATATTTGCAATCTGACCCCTCACAGAAAAAGTCTGCTGACCTCTAGTATAATGAAAAAAACTGATATTGGAGAGGTAAGTTTAATTAGTTCTAAATTTTCAGAATCAGGCAAAACTCAGTTTGAATTTTTACTCCTTATTAAATGACTCTCAAACTTCCATTTCTGAGATGAGTTTAGACAAGTCACATTATATTCTTATTCTCAGTTTCCCATCTATAAAGTGATACTAATAACTATCCTCTAAGGTTTGCCTGAGGATTAGCAATAATGGTTATTACTGTTATTCGCTTAGATCCCTTGCTCACAATCTGATTAGTTATGTGGTACCTTTTTCTAGAGAACACATTACTCATTTGAAATCCACTCTTTTTTGGTCTAGCAACAGAGCTGATCTACAAGTCAAGAGACCTAGTTTTTATTAGCTCTGCCACTATCTGGGAGATTCTGGGCATGCCTGTTAACTGCTCTAGAACTTATTCCCCTTCAGCCCCATATCTGATGAAGCAACAAATAGCCTCCAAAAGGAATCAAATAGCCCAGGGCTAGGTGTTAGAGGGATAACCAATGATTCCATCAAAATGAGGCTTCAATTAAGGAGTATGCTTTAGCCAGATATTTTGGAAGACTTTTTTTTTTTTTCAGGAACACAAAATCTTTATTACAGTAATTTTTGATTATTTGTAAAAATATTTCTGCTTTCCTACCCCAAATTTTATTTTTTTAATTTTTAAAGGTTTTTTTTAAATATATTTTATTTTATATAATTCTTACATCTTTTTTCATCTTTGCACAATGTATGCATTTTCATTTTGGTTATATTCCCCTTACAATTGCACCACCCCCTTATTTTGACTCTAGTCTTTCCTCTCACGCCCCTCCCTTGCCCCCCCCCCTCCTGTGTGTCTCTGGTTTATGGTTGCTTGTTGATTTTGATTTTTACTTTGTATTGATTAGTCTTTTTCCTGGTTTCTTATTTAAGTTTTCTAGATTCCTGCTATGAGTGAGACCATCTGGTATTTTTCTTTTTCTTTCTGACTTATTTCGCTGAGCATGATCCCTTCTAGCTCCATCCATGTTGCTGCAAACTGCATGTGTTTATCTTTTGTGATTGCTGAGTAATATTCCATTGTGTTTATGTACCACATCTTCTTGATCCAGTCATCTATTTTTGGGCATTTGGGTTGTTTCCATAGCTTAGCTATTGTAAATAGTGCTGCTATAAACATAGGCATGCAGGTGCCCTTTACTACAATGAGATACTATCTTACACCAGTGAGAATGGCACATATTAAAAAAACTAGCAACAACAAATGTTGGCGAGGGTGTGGAGAAAAAGGAACTCTCCTGCACTGCTGGTGGGAGTGCAAACTGGTCCAACCACTATGGAGATCTGTGTGGAGATTTCTGGACCTACTAAACATAGAGCTTCCATATGATCCAGCAATTCCACTCCTAGTTATTTACCCAAAGGACACAGAAACAATAATTCCAATGGAAGACTTGTTTTTAAAATATGGTCTTTTTGCATCATCAGATAGATGAAATAATCAGTGTCTACAGAATTTCTCATCATATGGGTGCTTTCTTTTTTCCCTTAAAAATTATCATTAATTGATATAGTGGCTGCCTCAAGGACATAACTCTGTCTTCTAAAATGGTTAATTCTCTCATGGATCTATTGCTCCTTGACATAGCCTGTATTCCTTGTACCTTCACTCCAGTCCAAGCCCTGGCACTTCAGATATTTGGATGGTAGATGGATAAAACACCATTCTGGGCAGAATGCAACTTTCTCTGTCTCTGTGTTACCCAAGATGTTTTTTAATGTCAAATGGTTGAAAACAGAGACAGGAAATGAAAGGGGAAGAAGAAGATATTGTCTATATACTACATTTATAGGATCCTTACCTTCAGCACGGCTAGACCCCTATTGGGATTAAATTTATCACACTTACAAAACCTCTGATCAGGAGCTGGTAAACAGGGACTCTGATTTGGTTAAGGGTTAAGGAGCTAGAATAGAGTTACCCTTCATGTACTCTTGCCTTGAGTTTACTTAGCCCAGAACATTAACTTTTGTTCTTTGAAAGTTTCTCAGTAGCGTTGAAAATCATTTCCTATGACATGTGTGAAAATACAAAGTAATATACAAGTGCATTAGGTTAGCCTGGGTGCTGAAGTGGAGCTTACATGAATTTCCATTACTGGAGGGGCCCTTTTTTTTTAATGAGAGTTTATTCATGTTTGACTCCCCAGTGAGATGTCAGGTCTAAAGAAGACCTACCTTTATGTCCCTGCTCTGGGGAGAGCATGCTTGTCCTTTTATATAAAATACTAGGAAAATAACCATTTGTGCTGCACTGAAATACAAAGGAAAATCAGTGATCTTAAATTAGGCTTGTTTTCAATGTTCTTGGCTTTCAAAGACCCCTTTTTTCATTTCTGTTTAACATTTTTGTTCTATAAATTATTATAAGAATCTAATATGCAGTTTTTCAAGACCAATACCTCAAACATGGTTATTTTTATTATTTATTTATTTATTTATTTATTTTTTGTGGGACCCTTGCCAGTGGCCGGGGATGGAACTGGCGCTGCAGAGGCTGCGGGCAGCCTCACAACCTAGCACTCAACCGCTGCGCCACCAGGGGAGGCCCAAACATGGTTATTTTTTATTTTTTATCTAATGTAGTTAGAAAAGTGTGAGGCTCTGTGAATTAAAATGTTATGCATCATTTCTCAGAATGACACTTCCAAAAATTGGAGTTTGAACTTCTGGATTATTTTTTTTTTAAGATTTATTTATTTATGCATACAAGAGCTGGGGTACAGGCCAGAGGTATGGTGGGTGAGAGGATGCACCAGAGACAGAGTGGGGAACAGAACAGGCAGATTGACCTAAGTACAATGCTGAGGGAAGCAGCAGGCGAGTCACCAGAGGTCTGCTGCCCCATGTGTGTTGCTCCCTGGCCGGCTAAGGATTTAACACGTGTAGCAGAGGCTGAGGTTAGCCCCATAGGTTGCATCTTAACCCCTTGCACCACCATGAACTTCTGGATAATTGTCTGTCTGTGTTTGTTTTGTTGTTTTGTATTGTTATTAATTTTTCCCCTGATGTCTTATTTGGTTTCCCTGTATTACTCCTACAAGCGAAACCATCCAATATTTTTCTTTTTCCTTCTGATTTATTTCACTGAGCATAATCCCTTCTAGCTCCTTCCATGTTGCTGTGAATGGCATGAGTTTATCATTTTTGATTGCTGAGTAATATTCCATTGTGTATATATAGATGTACACCATATCTTCTTGATCCAGTCATCTACTTTGGGGCATTTGGGTTATTTCCATATCTTAACTATTGTAAATACTGCTGCAATAAACATTGGGGTGCAGGTATCCTTTTGAATTAATGTTTCTGTGTCCTTTGTGTAGATTCCTAGGAGTGGAATTGCTGGGTCATATGGAAGCTCCATTTTTAGTAGTTTGAGGAAATTTCACGCAGCTTTCCATAGTGGCTGGACCAGTTTGCATTCCTACAAAAACTCCACCTTTCTTGTGAAGTATTTTTTTAAATTTTATTTTTATATTCCCCATACAATTGCAACCCCCTTATTTTGACCCCGATCACTCCTTTCCCCACCCCACCCCCGCCAGTGTGTCTCTTGTTCATAGTTGTTTGTTGACTCCGATTCTTTCTCTGTTATAGTTATTCTTTTTCCTGGTCCCTTATTCAGGCTTTCCAGATTCCCGCTATGAGTGAGACCATCTGGCACCTTTCTTTTTCTTTCTGGCTTATTTCTTTTTTTTAATTAATATTTTATTTTATGTAATTCTTACATCATTTTTCATTTTTGCACAATGTATGCATTTTCATTTTGGTTACATTCCCCATACAGTTGCACCCCCCCCCTTATTTTGACCAAGTCCTTCCTCTCCATTTCCCTCTCCTCCCCCTGTAGTGTGTCTCTGGTTTATAGTTGCTTGTTGATTTTGATTTTTACTTTGTATTAATTAGTCTTTTTCCTGGTACCTTAATCAGGCCTTCTAAATTCCTGCTATGAGTGAGACCATGCAGTATTTTTCTTTTTCTTTCTGACTCACTTCGCTGAGCATGATCCCTTCTAGTTCCATCCACATTGCTGCAAACTGCATAGCCCAAAGCAGTGATAGTGAAGGCAAAGGTAAACAGCTGGGACTACATCAAATTAAAGAGCTTCTGCACAGCAAAAGAGACAATAACCAAACAAAGAAAAACCCCACCTACTGGGAGAAAATTTTTGCACACAACACTAATGATAAAAGACTGATCACAAAAATCTACAAAGAGCTGATGAGACTCAACAAAAACAAAGAAAATAATCCAGTCAAAAAATGGGCAGAAGAGTTAAAAAGAAACTTCTCCAAAGAGGAAATGCAATGGCCAACAGGTATATGAAAAATGTTCAACATCACTTATAATCAGGGAAATGCAAATCAAAACAACCATCTTATACCAGTGAGAATGGCACATATTAAAAAAACTAGCAACAACAAATGTTGGCGAGGTTGTGGAGAAAAAGGAACTCTCCTGCATTGCTGGTGGGAATGCAAACTGGTCCAAACACTATGGAGAGCTGTGTGGAGATTTCTTGACCTACTAAACATAGAGCTTCCATATGATCCAGCAATCCCACTCTGAGGTATTTACCCAAAGGACACAGAAACATCAATTCCAAAGAGCACCTGCACCCCTATGTTTATAGCAGCACTATTTATAATAGCTAAGCTATGGAAACAACCCAAATGCCCAAAAATAGATGACTGGATCAAGAAGATGTGGTACATATACACAATGGAATATTACTCTGCAATCAAAAAAGATAAACACATGCATCTTGTGAAGTATTTGTTATTACCGTTTTTTTAATTCTCACTGGTGTGAGGTGGTAACTCATTGTATTTTTGATTTGCATTTCCCTGATTACTAGGGATGGTGAAGATTTTTTCATGTACCTATTGGCCATTTGCATTTCCTCTTTGAAGAAGTGTCTTTATAGCTATTCTGCCCATTTTTTGACTGGATGGTTTACTTTGTTTTGGTTCAGTTGTGTGAAGTTGTAGATATTTGTAGATATTTGCAATCAGTCCCTTATCAGTTGTATGAAGCGCAAAAATTTTCTCCCAATCAATAGTGTGTCTCTTTGTTTTGGTGACTATCTCTTTTGCTGTACAGAAGCTTTTTAGTTTAATGTAATCCCAGCTGTTTATCTTTTCTTTCACTTTCTTCGCTTTGGGGGAAGAGTCTTTAAAGATGTTACTGAGTTGTATGTCATGTAGTGTTTTACCTATATTTTCTTCTATATATTTTATGGTTTTAGGTGTCATGCTCAGTTCTTTTATTCATTTTGAGTTGATTTTTGTTCATAGTATGAAGTAGTAGTCTAGTGCATGGTGCGGTCCAGTTTTCCTAGCACCACTTATTGAACAAACTGTCCTTGTTTCATTGCATATTCTTTGCTCCTTGTCAAAGATTAGTTGTCCATAAATCTGTGGCTTTATTTCTGGGTTTTTTAGTCAATTCCATTGGTCTGTGAGTCTGTTTTTGTTCCAGTAATACACTATTTTAATTATTATGGCTTTGTAGTATAGTTTGAAATCTGGGAAAGTGATAGCAACATTCTCCTTCTTTTCAGTCAGGAGAACTTTGACTATTTGAGGTTTTTTGGTGTCTCCATATGAATTTCATCACTATCTGTTCTATTTCTTTGAAGAATGTCATTGAGATTTTTATCAGGATTGTGTTGAAGCTGTAAATTGCTTTTGGTAGGATGGTCATTTTGATAATTTTTGATTAATTATTTATGCATACAAGAACTGGGGGACAGACTAGAGGTGTAGGGAGTGAGAGGATTCACCAGAGATGTAGTGGGGAACAGAACAGGAGGAGAGACTGAAATGCACTGCTGAGGGGAGCAGCGGGTGAGTCCAGAGAGGTCTGCTGCGCCATGTGGGTAGCTCCTTGGCTGGGGATCAAACTCCTACTGCAGGAGTTTGATAATGTTAATTATTCAATCCATGAGCAGGGGATGTCTTTCCATTTCTTTGTGTTTTCTATTTCTTTTAACAATGTTTTATAATTTTTATAATACAAAGGACCTTTGTATAGGTCCTTCACCTCCTTGGTTAAATTTATTCCCAGGTATTTGATTTTTTTGTTTTAATTGTAAATGGGATTGTTTTATTAATTTCTCCTTCAGACTGATTTTTTGCATATAGGCTACGATTTTTGTGTGTTGATTTTGTATCCTGCTACCTTACTAAACTGGTTGATTATTTTGATTAGTTCTTCTGTGGAGTCTTTAGGGTTTTCTATCTATATTATCATGTCATCTGCAAATAGTGATAGTTTTAATTCTTTCCCTATTTGTATTCCTTGTATATCCTTCTCTTGTTTTACTGCTCTGGCTAGGACTTCCAGTATTATATTGAAATGTGGCAGTGAGAGTGGACATCCTTGTCTTGTTCCTGATCTTAAAGGAAAGGCTCTCAGCTTTTCAACATTGAGAATGATATTGGCTATGGGTTTGTCACATATGGCCTTATTTATGTTAAGTATGTTCCTTCTATTCCGAGAATTTGTTAAATATGTCACTCCATTCTCTTCTTACCTGTAGTACTTCTTCAAAGAAATCTGATGTCAGCCTGATTGACTTTCCCTTACAGGTTATCTCTTTCTTCCCCCTTGTCAGCTTCATTATTTTTTTTCCTTGCCTTGTATTCTTGGGAGCTTTACTATTATATGTCTTGCTGTAGTTTTCCTTTCATTGTGGTAATTTGATATTCTTCTAGCTTCCTGTATGTCTCTTTTCATCTCCTTCTTCATGCTTGGGAAGTTCTCTTCGAATATCTCCTTGAAGAGTTTTTTGGTTCCTGGGTCTCTCTCTGCACCTACTGGCATACCTTGAACTCTTGTATTTCCTTTCCTCATGGTGTCAGATATTTCTCGGAATGTTTCTTCATTCTTTTTCCTTCGTACTTCTCTTTCCTTTTGTTTTTTGTTTCTTTTTATATCTGTATCTTTGAGAGTACTGATTTGTTCTTTCATTTCATCAATTCTGTTTTCATTCCTTTTCCCAGAGTTCTTTAGCTCCTCCATTTATCTTTTAATCTCCTGCATTTCCTTCATTTCCTTCTTTAATGACTCAATGTCATTCTTCAGTTCATTAATTATATTTCTCATATCATTCTTTTCCTTTTCATCTTCTTTATGTTTTTAAATCATGGTTGATTCTAAATTCTCTATCTGGCAGGCAGAGAAGTTCTTCCATGTCATTGTTGTTGAGCTCTGGGGGCTGATTTTCTTTTTGTGATGTGTCCTTCCCCTGAAGTCTTGCTTTGTTATTTGTATTTTTTTTCTCCTCCCTGTTTTTTTGTTTGTAATTTGTTCTATGTGTAGGGCCATTGTGCTACTGGTACTGGTAGGCATCTCTTTGGGGTGCTCCTACTAGGACTTCAGTAACTGGTGGCCAGACTGAGTTTGGCACTGTTACACTAGACTCCACAAAGATATTGATGCTGTGGATGGGTGTTGTCCCTGAAGATCATGGAGTCTCTGTATGCTGATGGTTTCTTCCCCTACCTTTATTTGTCTTAACCTTTATTTGCAGAGCCTTCCCTCTGACTTTATTCAGTTCCAGAAGAGGATCGCAAGGTTCCTGGCTTCCAGCAGCCCACAGGCAGGCCTGCACTTTGTTGGGTCCCACAGTTCACCCTGATGGCTGAGCCCCCCTTCTATTTTACTCAGTTCTGAAAGGGGGGCTTGAGGTATCCGGCCTCCAACAGCCTTGCGCAGGCCCGAGCTTTCCTGCTCACCTTTGTTTGCAGGGCCCTCCCTCTGTCTTTACTCATTCCAGAAAGGGATCACGGGGTTGCTGGCTTCCAACAGCCCAGCAGACAGTTCTGTACTTTCCTGGGACCCACAGTTCACCTGGATGACAGAGCCCTCCATCTGTCTCTTCTGAAATTATTTATCCATTAACAGCATTTATAAGGCATCCATTAGATGTCAGGCTTTGTATTATTTTAGTGTCACTGATAAAAAAAAAAAGACTAAAATTCTTCCCTTCTTGTAGCTAACATTCTTTAAAAGTACTTACAATGGCAGGATAAAAATTAATAACTCAATAAGAAACAGAATGAGAGAATGATAATTATTTCAGTACTTAAATTTTTCTACATCTAAAAAAAATCAAAATAGTAACTTATTTGATATGTTTGGGGTTTTAATTGAGACTATCCATGTATAGGGCTTATAACATGAGGTACATGTTCAAAACAGGCCTAAATATGATTCTAGGTTGACTGTGACGTGTGCATTAAAGGATTACAAGCAATTATAAACACTAGGGAGGTACCTAAACCTCACAGTAGCACTGAAATTGCAGAGAAGGGGACAGACATCTTACTTTTTGTAGTGCACAGGATCATAGAACTTAAGCAACTCTCTTTTGAGAACAATTGTAATTACTAGATAAAATATTTAAAATATATTTTAAAATTTATTTCTGAACAAACAAATCAAGGAATGCTAGGAGGTCAAAAATGAAGTGAAGGACCTCCCCTGGTACGCAGGCGGTTGAGTGCAGCCTTGCGAAGCTGTCCGCAGCCTCTGCAGCTCCAGTTCGATCCTGGCAGGCAAGGGTCCCACATGGTGCAGCAGACCCTTCCTGTCGCACCCGCTGCTCCCCTCAGCAGTGTATTTAGTCAGTCTGCTTGTTCTGTTCCCCACTCTGTCTCTGGTGAATCCTCTCACCCTCCCATGAATCTGGCCTGTACCCTGGTTCTTGTATAAATAAATAAATAAATCTTAAAAAAAAAATGAAATGAAGGTTGAAACCCTGAGAGATTGTCAGTATTCAAAATTTGCTCTGGGGACTGTGCCCTACTCCGGACTTCTTGAGCTTCCATTGGCTGGCCTTATGGGATATAGGAGACAGGAGACAAAACAGGGCATCTGATGTTAGATACTGGTAAAGCTAGATTTCTAAAGATCTGGACACATATGATCGCAATAAACTAGGAAAACAAAACAAAACAGCTCCCTTTTGTAAAGAGGGCAATGAGGAAGAAGGAAATAAAATCTTCTTGTTGAAAATTCATGGTCACAAGATGGATCTCATATAGACTTGAAGTGTCAATCCACACTGCTTGAGTGGTCGAACAATACCTCACATGATGATCCTGGGGCAGTGATGTCCTCAGGTGCCCAGAGAAGCAAATGCAAGTCCTCTGGAGGAATGTACTTTTACCCCAAGCCTTAAAGAACTTCCACAGATAAAATTCCAAGAAGTGTGAGCTTTCAGTAAAAACAATCAAAGCACATAAGAAAATTAGATGTGGTAGGTGAAAACAGCAGAGACGTGGCAACAGAATCAGGCACTCAGGACATTAGATATTGGAAATACGTATCATCAATATATTTAAATAAGTAATTAAAACATGCATTAGGAGCCAGATACCATTTAAAATAATATTTGAAAGGGAACCAACTATAGTTTTAAAATAAACAGGAGTTAAATACAACTGAAGAAACAATGAAGTGGAAGATTTAGCTGCATAAGTTTTCTGGGACAGATATTTCAAAATATGGGAGGATAGAGTAAGGAGGCATGTTATAATTGTATATCTGGTGAGACTGTATTTCAAGAACAGGGACAAAAAAAGAATTTTTCAGGTGAATAGAATTTTTTCAGACCTTCTCTAAAGGATACCACTTCAGGTGAATGAAACTGTTCCTTGATGAAATGTCTGAGAAACAAGAGAAATGTGAGCAAGTTAATCAGTAAGTGTGTGAATTGATTGCATGAAACAAAAATAATGTCTGACTTGATGTTAAAAAAAAAAACAACTAAAATAATGGTAGAGTTGAAATGTGAGCCAAGGAAGATAGTTAAGGCATTCTCAAGTTCTTATGTGGTTAAGGAGAAAGGTACAGATAATTTTTACCTTCATATGTTTGTAAGAGTGTCTGTTAGTGTTTACAGAGTATCACTAAAGGAATAGAAAGAGAACCAACATTTTGAAACTAGTAAATGGAAAAATAGAGTGACAAAAAATAAATTTAAAAATGTAAAAAAGGAAGAAAAACTAGAAAAGAATGAATGGGATAAATAAAGCATAGTGTGAGTTTAAAAGTATTTAGAAATAAAGAAATATTTAGAAATAAATCTAAATACTTCAGTGAGTATACCGAATACCAAATACTGAAATCTCCAATTAAAAGACACAGATTTTCACTTGTGACTTTAAAAAATCCAGCTACATTCTCTTGTTAGAGATATTCCTTCTTAAGGTTAAGGAATATCTCCAACACAGAAAAGTGGATAAAATAGGAAAGATATATACCAGACAAATTCTAGCCAAAAGGAAGCTTATAACTCAATATCTGATAAAATAGAGTTTAAAGCATGATGAAATATTAGAAATCAAGAGAGTAGGTGATGATAACTTTCTTTATTAGGAAAAATAAAAGATTCCAAGCTGATATATACCTAATAACATAATCTCAAAAATGTAAAGAAAAAACCCAGCAGAACTATGTGGAGAATTTGACCCATCTATTAGTAGGAATATACAGGCACTCTTTTTATTAGATGATAAAGTAGGTAGTCCAAAAAAAAAAAAAAATCTGTGAAGAAAGGGACAGGCTAAGAGACATTTCAAAATTTGGATGCAAGTCTTTTGAGAGCCCAGCCATCTAGAGGGTGTCCCTCCTCTCTTTTAGGGTACATTAGAGGTCTGATAGTACCCTTCTGCATCTTATCTCCTGGGGGCAAAGGTACAAGGTTCTTATTCAACACTTTCTTATGGAAATTACCCCTTCTTCACCCTGATTTGGACCTACGTGAAAAAGTCAGTTTGCTCATCCTGGCCCCTTCTGCCTAGGTCTCTTGGATCACGTATTCTCATTTTACTATAGGGCAGAAGATGTATAGTTCTGAACCCCATTTTGATCTTCCTCTCCAGTTGCCCACATTGCACTGAAGGTTTCTGTAGTGATGAGGGTCAGTTGTGTGGTGGGGGCATAACTCTGTAGCCAGCTCAACTCAGTGGAAAACACAGATGCTTTTACATATGGAATCTTAAAATGTTTGTATATTCCAGATTCACAGCTACAGTTCCACAGTGATAGAATCCCAAATATTTCGAATTGAGGAAGTGATCTAGAGTCAAGCACACACCTCCTTTTCTGGCAACATGTGGGACTACAGTGGCACTGGCCCATAACTTACCACCCTCCCTACTCCTATCCAGACACACAGACATGCTGAATAAAACGAAACACCCCAACTTAAACACAGAGGACAACTTTAAAGGGAAGGAAAGAGGAGAATGAAGAATAAAATAAAAACAAAGGGGAAAGGAGAAAAATTAAAAGCCAAAGCTCTAAATTTGAGAATTGCCAGAGTATGATATCTACAATTCCCAGGTGCTACAAGGTGGTCTTGGAAGCAACAGTTACATGAATATAAATTTTGTCTGTTATAGTCAACCAAGACAGTCAATTAGATATAAATCTGAGTTTTATTAGGAAAGAGTGGGGCTTCAGCTCAACCTAATTCTTAGCCATATAAGGCAACATAATTGAAGGATTAGGGGTTGAGAGTTGCAATAAAATAATGGGCTCATTTCTGGGCTTTAGCTTTGTCTCAAAGCTTCATCAAGCCACCCCCAGACACTCCTCCAGCAGCTCTAAGCCCTCAGTTATCAGCTGGGTTAAAACATTTGCTTTGAACACCAACTGGCGAAGTCATTGTATTTAAGCTACCATCAACGGTGCTTTGGAAAATAACTTGGTAAGTCAAAAGTTAACTCTGCATGGTCAAAGAACCAAAACAACTTTGAGACCATCATTTTAAGTTGCTCTTACAAAACCATGTAGCTGTAATTTTAAGAAATGAAAGCAAGGCCGGCCACTTCTCCATTTAGGCGACCATCCATGTGGAAGAGCTACTTCCAGGCTCCTACTCTTCGAACACTCTGTGTGAAATATAGCTGGTTTCTTCTCCCTGTGGTTCTGATTCTCTCATCACAAAGGGAGTATCATCTGAAATGTTTGGTTAGAACTTTCTGAGGAAACAGAATTGATGAAATTTCAGGTCATTTAACAGAACCTTGAAATTTTGTTGCTAAATTGGCAACACAGTTGTTATACTTGCCTTCTATCTTCCAGTTCCCTTGATAATGTAATCTAGCAAAGTAAGATTTACTCTGAGAATGACTATTGTTATTCTACCATAGAGGTAGAATATATCAAGAGCAGAATAGATAAAGGTAGTAACATTTTGCCATCTGGCAAAGCTGCTAGACCAGATGGATTCACTAATGATTTCTCTAAAGTATCTAATCAGACCTTAGTGAAGCACATGACTGGCATATTTAATTATTCTAAATTAATAGGACTTTTGCCAAATATAACCCTCGAAACTTGAGTCATGCTCCTTGCTTTAAAGAAAAGGGAAAAAAGAGAATAGCTCTAGAAAGCTGGGTTTTACATAGACCCCTTTCATTAGTGAACTGTCTCATTACCAACTTTTGTGACAGTCTTAAGGCAGCATGTCTCCTTTTTCAAAGAATAAATTGTTCTAGTCATGTTGATCAAATTCATCTTATTAGTAACAATTGTACCTGATGAGGTCGTAACAAAATCTAATATCAGTTGAGTAATATCAGACATCCCTTCCTACTTCCTGTCTGTGGAAGACTTCTAAACCACTAGGTACCTTGTATTTTTAGTTTTTAAATTTTATTATTTTTTAATGTAGGTTAATCAATTTTTATTTTTGGTAATTAAAAAAATTTTTTTTACTTCTACATTTGTATCAAAGCAATGTAAACACATAAATCAAAAATTACAGAGGACTTTATAATGACAGACTGCCTGTGCCCCACCCTTTGCCATCTCCAATCCAGTTTCCGAAAGAATACTTTTAATTCTCAAGACTGTTCTTTCTGGTGGTTATCTCCACATCTCAAACAGATGATTAATTGCTGTTTCTTGATTTATGCACTTTAGATATGATTGACTTCCTTTTAAAACACATAGGATGTGGCTTACGTATGTCACTCATATCCCTTTCTCCTCCATATAGAGTTATTTCACTATTTTTAATTCCCTTAACTAACTTACCTTTGTAGCTTTAAGTTTAATTTTTATACCTTCATTTTTGGGTCATCAACTATAAATAGATCCATATGAATACGTCGATTGATTTCCAACAATGATGTAAAGGTAACTCAAAGGGGAAAGGACAGTTTTTCCAGCAAATACTGCACATTTATACAGGAAAAAATGGCCCTCAACACTTACCTGTTACCATTCACAAAAATTACCTCAAAAAACTAATCAGAGAGCTAAATGTTACAACTACACGTATCCAACTGAATGAAAAAACAGAGGAGAAAACCTTTGGGAACTTTGAAAGACACTGGTTTCTTAGACAAGAAACCAAAAGCATGAGTCATAAAAAGTAATGATAAATTTGACTTCAAATTAAAACATCTGCTCTTTAGGGAAAAAAAAAAAGAATGTCCTGAGAAATGCAATGGAACAAAAATTAGAAATTGAAGAAATAAAATGTAATAAAATAATTAGAAAGTGATGAGTTACAGTGATATAGTGTATATTGTGATATATTTAGATATATAGTACATAATGCCTTTATTACTAAAATATTTAAAGTAAGCTTATATAATTTAGTATTTTTAAAGATTTATTTATTTATGCATACAAGAACTCGGGTACAGGCCAGAGGTGTGGGGGGTGAGAGGATTCACCAGAGACAGAGTGAGGAACAAAACAGGCAGATTGACTGAAATACACTGCTGAGGGGAGCAGCGGGTGAGTCAGGAGAGGTCTGCTGTGCCACATGGGTAGCTCCCTGGCCAGGGATCAAACTCCTGCTGCAGTGGCTGCAGATAGCTTCATAGGTTGCATCTTAACCCCTTGCACCATCAGGGAGGCCCTATAATTTACTTTTTAATGGTGGCCATGTTTAATAACTAATTCACAAAATTGCTAAATTTTAACAACCAATTTTGGTGGTGATTCCAAACTGGATCCAGCATGTCACTGCATGCTTTGATTCCAGGCAACCAAACCACTATATTCTTTTTTTTTTTTTAAGATTTTATTTATTTATTTATACAAGCACTGGGTACAGTCAGAAGCGTGGGAGGGTGAGAGAATTCACCAGAGCCAGAGCGGGGAGCAGAACAGGCAGACTGACAAAGTATACTGCTGAGGGGAGCAGCAGGCGCGGCAGGAGAGCTCTGTGCACCATGTGGACCCTCACCGGTGGCCAGGGATCGAACCGGCACTGCAGAGGCTGCGGGCAGCTTTGCAGCCCAGTGCTCAACTGCTATGCCACTGGGGAGGCCCCAAACCACTATACTCTTAACCCCTCTTTTATGTTGTATGATGGTATTGATAGAATTTAGTTTCATACCAATAAAGGAATAGCATACAGGAATGATAAGATATGCATCCTGCTAGATATGTTGCATTTCTCTATTTTTCTAAATCACACTAAATCTCATTAGATGTACCACTCATCAAAGTTGTTCTGAAGTCCAGTTTGAGGGACACCTGCCCAAGTGTGAACTATCAAGTGCCCAGGGCTTACCCAGTTCAGGAACAGGGCAATAGGCAGTAATGGTCTGTCCACATTGCTATCACTTCTATTTGTCCTGTCCTGGTCACCTTGAATGCAAGGCCCTTTAGATGGTGTCATATGAGATCACAATCCTAGTAATATTCCAGTGCCAAGTGCAGCCTTGTACACCAGGACGGGAGCACGGGCATTCCCATCTAAGATCCCACTGCCTTCAGGCCTCTGTGTACAAATGAAGCCTCCCTTTTTCTTTTCTTCCTCACTGGTGAACAGCCACTGAGTCCGGGCTACTCTTTCTTCTAGAAAAGAGCGCTCTCCCTCTGCCCTCAAGACAATGTAACCTGATAAATCACTAAAGCAGCCTGGGAAAAAATGAAATGAGGCTTTCAAATGTAAAGCCAATTAAAAAAAAGTATATGACATTAAGTTCACCACTTGAAACTTTGAATAACGCTATAATAAAATGTTCAATAAAGTCAGAATTATGAATATTTTTAAATACTGCACTTGGAATAAGTATACTTAAATACATGTTTTTTGCCTTCAGAAATCAAGAATGACTAGTGATTTTTTTTTGTTCAACCTCATATGCAAGGAAGGCTACCTCTTTTTATGACCCCATTAATTCTCATTTCTCCCCACACAACATATTTGGAAATCTGCCTGATCTTGTCTGACATCAGAAAGACATGTTTTTGCCTTCCTGGCATGCTGGAGAAACAAATCAATTCCTTCTCACAGATAGGGCAATGAAAGCTCTTCTCTGCAGTGCTTTCTATTGCTATGGTAACAGAAGATGGGATTTCCTGATGGAACTAGATTTACATGTACACAGAGAAAAGCAGTTATTTAAAAGCTTGATCCCTTTTTTGTTGTCATGTGTACAGTCAATCAATGTAATAAACTGACGACCACAGGAAAAATAGAATGACACCAAATCTTTCATGAAGGTGTGGAATAAGACTGGCATTGTGTTAAGACTCTTAATGAAAGGGAATCAATTTTTAAAGATTTAATATAGTGACATTGCTATTATAGTTATAAGAATTTGCACAATTTGTGAAGATTTTTAGAAAAGCAAAGAAGAGATTTGGGTGTTTGAACTCTCAGATGGCAAATAGACTTAAATTATAAATAAGTATTATCAAACTTCCAGTCACAGGATCACAACACAATGACATGGTAAAGAAGATGGTGGGAAAACAAGAGTGAAAAAGATATTTGGTGTAAGTCTTGGTAATTTCTGCTTCGGCAATTTTCTCCATGGAAGGACACATGGAGGACCATTTCTGATCAAATTATATCAGATGGAATTCAACTGGTGCAGTTCTGTCCTTTATAATCCCTTGCAAGGTTTAGAAGATTGACCCTCCTGTGCCCTGTTGTTTGGTCTGAAGGTGTTACTATAGGGTAGCTTCTTTGCTTCAGTGCACCTTTGTGGAAAGAGCAAAGAGCAGTTTTGAAGTATGCAGCAGAGGACAAACCCAGTTCTCTATGAGGATAATACACACATATCTGTCACTTAAATGCTTCTGAGCTAAAATTTCAAATGTTGGGATTTGATGAAAGTAAATCCTGTTCAAAATGATTTTTTATGAGAGAGGGGCGGAGCAACATGGCGGCGAGGAGACGCTGCGAGTAAGATCTCCCATTAAAAAAAAGTGAATAGGGAGGAAAAGCGGCAGGTCCCAGTGAGAACCGGGACACGGAAGATAAACGGGTGACTCCAGCAAACTGCCCAAAGAAGAAAGTGGCCATAAAAGAGGACCAGAAGGGAGGGAAGCGCAGAACCCTGCTCCCCTCCCCCGCCCACAGAGGCGGCACTCTCCGACCGGCGGAGAGGAGGAAACAACAAACCAAAACGGCCAACGAGAAAAACGGACGCAGCAAGCGGGACTGTGCGTGGAAAGGAACTATTGCAGCCACCACACCCCGTGAACGGGAGCTGAGGCGAACCCTGCAGGATCCGCCGCGGCGGTGAGCGAACGGCTCCGGGCGCCATTAGAGAAGAACAAAGACCCCGGGAGACGCGCACACAGCCCGGGCTGCCGGTAAGCTTGCGCGGATAGCGGCGCGCTCGGCGCGCTTGAAAAGCAAGTGCAGACCAGGATCGCGGCTGCCCAGGTCCCCGCGCCTGCGACCTAGGCTTGCGGGGAGACGACCTAGGCTTGCGGGGAGACGCGCGGAGGTCCTCACTGAGGTGAAGGTCCCTCCCTGAGTAAGCAGGAACCAGGCGCCCAGGCACGGGAGCAGTGCAAAAGGCGCCCTTCCCGCGCCACTGAACTGGGCTACAGCCCGCGTCCTGGAACTGAGGGCTTTGGAACTGAGACCCGGGGCACGAAATTCGGGGCGTGGGTTCCCCACGACGGTGGGGCACAAGGCAGACACAGCACCCCAAAGCCGTTGAGGTGTACCCTACCATCCCCGCTTTGCTCCCTGTCCCACGGCGTGGAAAATCAGCTCCCCAAGGGCTCTAGGAGAGATCTTTGGCGCCACCTAGCGACTTGTAGACAGCTCAGGCTCCTGAAGGAACTAGTGGCCAGCTGGGGAGTTAGCCCACACCCGGCCCCTTCCGAACAAGTAGTCTGAGCCCACAGGGAGAGCGAGCACCCACAGCCAGGGCAGACCAGGCACGCAGAAGAGTGTGCCTGACACCGGACGCGCAGGGAGTGTGTCCCACATCACCATTTTAGAACAGGGACATTTCTTCAGTAAAGACTACCTGCAGAAGGCTTCCTCAGGAGCCAGAGGTGAGCGGGGGAAGTTCGCCCACGCCAGACCCCCTCTGGCCTGCAGTCCAAGCCCAGAGGGGGAGCAGGAACCCACCGCCGGGGCAGACCAGGTGCACAGGGGAGTGTGTCCCCACATCGACATTTTAGGACAGGGACCTTTCTCCAATAAAGACTGCTTGAAACTGACAGATGACTCCAGGAGGAACCAGAGGGGAGAAGAGAAGCCCACCCAAGATGCCGGCCAGTCCCAACAACACAGTGTCCCAACGCATACGGCAAATTAGAAAACAGACAGTAGGGAGGAGGAGAACACACGCAACCTAGCAACTCTCCAGAGAAAAGCACACCACAAAAAGAAAACCAGCCCCAGATGGCAACGACAGTAACTTGGAAGAACTTCTGAGCCTTCCAGAAAGAGAATTAAAATTGCCGTGATTAAAAAACTGACAGAAGTCATAAAGGAAAACAATGATAAGGGAAAAATAATCAACGATCAGAAGAATGAAATTGAGTCCCTAAAGAGGGAAGTAAAAGAAATGCAGGAGATCAAAGAATTAGTGGAAGAACTAAAGAATTCTGGGAAAAGCAATGAAAGCAGAATTGATGAAATGGAAGAACGAATAAGTGCTCTTGAAGACACAGAAATAAAAAGAACCAAAACAGAAAAGGAAAGAGAAGTACGAAGGAAAAAGAATGAAGAAAGACTTCGGGAACTATCTGACTCCATGAGGAAAGGAAATATAAGAGTTATAGGAATACCAGAAGGAGAGGAGAGAGAAGTAGGAACAGAGAAAATATTCAAAGAGATAATTGAAGAGAACTTCCCAAATGTGAAGAAGGAGCTGAAAATTGATATACAAGAAGCAAGAAGAACACCAAACTTCCACGACGAAAGAAAAAATACAGCAAGACACATAATAGTAAAGCTCCCAAGAATCCAGGACAAGGAAAAAATAATGAAGCTGACAAGAGGGAAGAAACAGATAACATTCAAAGGAAAGCCAATCAGGCTGACATCAGACTTCTCCGAAGAAACACTACGGGCAAGGAGAGAGTGGAGGGACATAGTCAACAGACTCCAAGAAAACAGATGCCAACCAAGAATACTCTATCCCGCAAAGCTCTCCTTCCTCTTTGAAGAAAGAATATGGACCTTCCCAGACAAACAGAAACTCCGGAATTTCATTGCAACTAAACCCCCACTCCAAAAAATACTACAAGGAGTCCTAAAGCCAGAACCTCAGAGGGACGAATAACAATGAAAGAAGGCCAAAAAAAAAAAAAAAGTTATTAAAAGAATAAATAAATAAAATCAAAGGAAAGACAAACACAATGGCAAATACAGATGTTAACATATCAATATTAACTCTAAATGTAATGGACTAAACTCAGCAATAAAAAGACACAGAGTTGCAGCCTGGATTAAGAAACAAAACCCAACCTTTTGCTGTCTCCAGGAAACACATTTAGCTACAAAAGATAAAATAGGCTCAAAGTCAAAGGATGGAAAACAATCCTACAAGCAAATGGGCCAAAAAAGAAAGCAGGAACAGCTATACTTATATCAGATAAAACAGATTTCAAACTCAAAAAGATAAAAAGAGACCCCAATGGTCACTACATTATGATCAAGGGGACAATACTTCAAGAAGAAATAACACTCATTAACATATACTCACCAAACGAAGGAGCACCAAAATATATCAGACAACTGTTGTCTTCTCTGAAAACAGACATCAGAGAAAACACATACGTAGTGGGAGACTTCAACACACCACTATCAACAATGGATAGATCAACAAGACAAAAAATAAGTAAAGAAACCAAAGCTCTAAATAAGGACCTAGAGCAATTGGGCTTAACAGACATCTATAGAACACTAAACCCCAAAAAAACGGAGTACACATTTTTCTCAAGCGCACACGGATCATTCTCCAGGATCGATCACATACTGGGGCACAAGACAAACATCAACAGATACACCAAGATTGAAATCATACCAACCATCTTTTCTGACCATGAAGGCATCAAACTAGAACTAAACCATAAAAAGAAGGCAAGGAACTTTCCTACCTCATGGAGATTAAAAACCACACTACTGGAAGACCACTGGACTAATGAGGAGATCAAAGAAGAAATTAAAAAATTTTTTGAATTGAACGACAAGGAGGACACCAATATCCTAAATGTATGGGATGCAGCAAAAGCAGTAATAAGAGGAAAATATATAGCAATAGAAGCTCACATCAAGAAACAAGAAAGAACTCAAACAACCTAATCTCGAAGCTCAAAGATCTAGAAAAAGAACAACAAAAAAACCCCAAAACCAGTAGAAGAAAAGAAATAATAAAAACCAAAGCAGAAATAATGAAATTGAAACTAAAAAACAATCCAAAAGATCAATGAAACCAAGAGCTGGTTCTTTGAAAAAATCAATAAAATAGACAAACCCCTAGCCAGGCTCACAAAGGAAAAAAGGGAGAAAGCACAAATAAACAGGATCATCAATGAAAGAGGAGAAATCACAACGGACACAGCAGAAATCAAAAGAATAATCAGTAACTACTATGAACAGTTATATGGAAATAAGTTTAATAATCTAGAGGAGATGGACAATTCCTACAACTCTACAATCACCCAAAGCTAGATAAAGAAGAAATAGAACACCTAAACAGACCAATTACAATTAGCGAAATTGAAATGGTAATCAAAAACCTCCCAAAAACAAAAGCCCAGACCTGATGGATTTACAAATGAATTCTACCAAACATTCAGAGACGAATTAGTGCCTATCCTTCACAAACTCTTCCAAAAAATTGAGAAGGAAGGGACAATACCAAACACGTTCTATGAAGCCAACATTACACTAATACCAAAACCGAACAAGGACAACACTAAAAGGAAAACTACAGGCCAATCTCCCTAATGAACACTGATGCAAAAATCCTCAATAAAATTTTAGCCATCAGAATCCAACAATGTATCCATAAGATAATTCACCACGACCAAGTAGGATTCATTCCAGGGGCACAAGGATGGTTTAACATCCGAAAATCAATCAACGTTATCCAACACATCAACAAAAAGAAATATAAAAACCATATGATAATATCAATAGATGCTGAGAAAGCTTTCGACAAAGTGCAACACCCATTCATGATAAAATCCCTTGAAATTCTTGGGATACAAGGAACATACCTCAACATCATAAAGGCCATCTATGACAAGCCAACAGCCAGCATCATTCTCAATGGTGAAAAGCTGAAAGCAATTCCATTAAGATCTGGAACAAGACAAGGATGTCCACTCTCACCACTGCTTTTCAATATAATACTGGAAGTCCTAGCCAGGGCAATAAGACAAGAGAAAGACATCCAAGGAATCCAAATAGGAAAAGAAGAAGTCAAACTATCACTATTTGCAGACGATATGATATTATACATAGAGAACCCCAAAAACTCCACAGAAAAGCTAATTCAACTCATCAATCAGTTCAGTAAAGTGGCAGGATACAAAATCAACATGCAAAAGTCAGTAGCCTTCCTATACACAAACAATAAATCTGAAGAAGAAGAAATAAAAAAAACCATCCCTTTTGTTATTGAAACAAAAAAATCAAATATTTGGGAATAAATCTAACAAAAGAGATAAAGGACCTATACAAAGAAAACTATAAAACACTGTTAAAAGAAATAGAAGAAGACACAAAGAAATGGAGAGACATCCCCTGCTCGTGGATTGGAAGAATAAACATTATTAAAATGGCCATCCTTCCAAAAGCAATATACAGATTCAATGCTATTCCAATCAAAATTTCAATGTCATTCTTCAAAGAAATAGAACAATTATTGATGAAATTCATATGGAATCACAAAAAACCCCGAATAGCCAAAGCTCTCCTGAAAAAAAAAGAAGGGAATGGAGGCATTACACTCCCAGACTTCAAACTATACTACAAAGCCATAATCATCAAAACTGCATGGTATTGGAACAAGAACAGACATACAGACCAATGGAATCGAATAGAAAATCCAGAAATAAATCCACAGATTTATGGTCAACTAATCTTTGACAAAGGAGCAAAGACTATGCATTGGAGCAAAGAAAGTTTGTTCAATAAATGGTGCTGGGAAAACTGGGTCGCTACATGCAAAAGAATGAAGCTTGACCACTACCTCACACCATACACAAAAATCAACTCAAAATGGATTAAAGAACTAGACATAAGACCTGAAACCATAAAATATATAGAAGGAAATATAGGCGAAACACTACGTGATCTGCACATCAAAGACATCTTTACAGACACATCACCCAAAGCAGTGATAGTGAAGGCAAAGATAAACAGCTGGGACTACATCAAATTAAAGAGCTTCTGCACAGCAAAAGAGACAATAACAAAAACAAAGAGAAACCCCACCAACTGGGAGAACATTTTTGCACCCAACACTAATGATAAAGGACTGATCACAAAAATCTGCAAAGAGCTGATGAGACTCAGCAACAACAAAGAAAATAATCCAGTCAAAAAATGGGCACAAGAGCTAAAAAGAAACTTCTCTGAAGAGGAAATGCAAATGGCCAACAGGCATATGAAAAAATGTTCAACATCACTTGCCATCAGGGAAATGCAAATCAAAACTACCATGAGATACCATCTTACACCAGTGAGAATGGCACATATTAAAAAAACTAGCAACAACAAATGCTGGCGAGGGTGTGGAGAAAAAGGAACTCTTCTGCACTGTTGGTGGGAGTGCAAACTGGTCCAACCACTGTGGAGAGCTGTGTGGAGATTTCTGGACCTACTAAACATAGAGCTTCCATATGATCCAGCAATTCCACTCCTAGGTATTTACCCAAGGACACAGAAACATCAATTCCAAAGAACACCTGCACCCCTATGTTTATAGCAGCACTGTTTACAATAGCTAAGCTTTGGAAACAACCCAAATGCCCAAAAATAGATGACTGGATCAAGAAGATGTGGTACATATATACCATGGAATATTACTCAGCATTCAAAAAAGATAAACACATGCAATTTGCAGCAACATGGATGGCGCTGGAAGGGATCATGCTCAGCGAAATAAGCCAAAAAGAAAAAGAAAAATACCGGATGGTCTCACTCATAGCAGGAATCTAGAAAACTTAAATAAGGGACCAGGAAAATGAATAACTATAAGAAAGTGAAAATCAAAATCAACAAAAAACTATGAACCAGAGACAATTTTAGGGGGCGGGGGCGGGAGGGGAGGGATTGGGGTCAGAATGGGGGGGCTGCAATTGTATGGGGAATATAACAATAAAATTTATAAAAAAAAAAAAATAAATAAAAACAAACTTTTAAATGAAAAAAAAAAAATAAAGTAAATGTGAACCTGAAAAAAAAAAAAATAGTTTTCCTAAAAAAAAAAAAAAAAAAAAAAAATGATTTTTTATGAAATTCTTGAATTTTTCAGTCAGATGAGAGAAGAAGGGGATACCCTGATTGTAACTTCAAACCTGTTTATTAAATGAGTGCTCTATATTTACCATTACAGTGTATGATGCAAGTTTGTTAGATTTTTTCTTCCTCTCATGAAGTTTTTAAGTGCTGTTGAACTATGACAGACTTAAAATGAAAGTAAATGCCACTTGTCTGTGCTCTGGAAGCCACACAGATGATGTCACTCTATTACCCGGGTGAGAGGAGTGAAGTTTCGGGGAAGCTGATAGGAAAGTAAGGAATGGCAAAGTGATAAAAGGTCCTTCTCTGTTCAATCTATCTTGACATGGATAAATAAGAACACTGTGAGTCATTCTAAGCAACCATGTTGCATACAAGCCAGATAAATGAGGTTAGTGACTCTCAACTTACGGAAGGAGAACTAGATAACTGATAATTTTTATTCCAGTGGCAAAGGAGGTACATGGATAAATGCTGTATTGTGGGCTAGGAAGAGATGATTTAAAGATCAACATAAAGGAACTTCTGGCAAAAAGAAAACTTTTCAGTGCAAAATTTTTAATAAATGTGATAAATTTGTGGTCTTTAATATGAATTAAAAGAAGAATAATAACCAGAGTAAAAATATTCCAAATATATAGTGGGAAATAATGGGATAAATTGGGGTTGAATTGCTCATTAAGAACTTAGACTATTTTGAAGGTCTCTTTAAAGATTTGTCCAAAGCTTTTTTATTTCATTTCCCTCCTTCTTTAAGGAATTGAGAAAAATCAGGAATCATGGAATTACAGTAAGAACAACTGCCTGGCACCATGATTAAAAAGAAATTCTGGTTCCTTCAGAGCCCCATGAATCTCGAGCATTTTTAAATAGAAGGTGTCATCATAGCAGAAGATTTTCATTTATCTTTAAGTCATTTCTGAATCTAGGGGAAATGTGCTTATTCCTTTTTATTTTCCAGATCCTGTGTAGAACCTGTTACCTGTAGCTGTAGGAGAAGCAATGTGGCAGCTGTGATTGCTGGCCTCATTCATTCCTTCTTGAGCAGACACTTTGTTAGTGCTTCCTCTGCCCTGGGGTGTTCCAGGAACTGTGTGTAGAGTGCTAGAAACAGCACTTACCCTCATGGAGCATACATTCTAGTCAAATCCTCTCCTTCAGAGTCCTCAGGACTCCAGGTGTGGTGCTAACCTGAGGACTCTCCTTGGTTTCTCCACTAAATTGGGTGGAGTCAAGGCTCTAGGACTCCCAGGATCTGGCTCACAGTTGTGAAGGTCTAGTGCTGCCAAACTCTGTGAGTTAGAAACCTGGTTGCACAAGCTTAACAACTTCTGTAGACTTTAACATACTTGAGGTTTTCCTTAGCCTCAAGCATCTGAAAATTTTCTCTCTTCTCCTTAAATATCTCTACTCATCTTCTCCATCCCCTCCACCCCGTCTACGTCGAGGTGTAGTGCTGTCTTTCCCTGGTCCTTAACTGATCTTCCTGCCTCCTTACCTAATGCTTCCCCCATCTGTCCTTGTCACTGTGTCTAGCCACTTCTAGGGTTACTGTCCTAAAACATGAAACTTAGTTCTTGTGTCCTGTTAATAGTTGTCAGTGGTGCCCTAACTTCTAGCCCTACTTAGTAAGACCTTCAAGGCTGCAAGGTCTGCCTGACTGGCTCACTTCTGCTGTCTCTGTAAGACTTTAACTGTTGACATTGTCTTTTCAGATGGATGCCCTTGGCGCCTTGTCTCTCATATGAACTCGTACTCTTCCTAAAGTCCTTTGCAGCTGATGGTCACTCTGCTGGGGTTCGTTGAGTGAAATTCTTGAGTCTCTCTGATAAATGATTTCAGCAGAGTCCCGTGTTCAGCAGCACAGAGCAAGTTTGTAAAGAAAGGAAAGGAGAAAGGGGAGAATGCATAGAGGCAGACAAGAGTTCTGTAAGGGCAAGAAGCTGCTTTTTTAAAGGGGTAGGTTTATTAGGAAACAGAGACACCTGCAAAGACACAGGAAGGCAAAGAGCTGCATTTTGCCAGAGCAAGGGTTGTTCTTACATACTGATCTTTGAGGGGAATTTATTCCCTCATGGAGTTTTATCTGTTGTGGAATCTATCACTTGTAGGATCTGGTTGGGTTAACCTGTGAGGTCTGGTGATCTTCTCTATAACGACTGACATTTCTCCATAACCCACTTTCCATCTTTTCCATGGTTTAACGATTCATAAATAGTTTCTGTTCCCACATCTGGTTGCTGGCCTTGTGGAACTTTCAACCTCAATTTTCTGTTCTAAGCTTCCATCAACTCCATCCTCCAAATTGTTATTACTTGTTTACATATCTGCCCTTCCTTTTAAGGGAGGCTTCTTGAAAGAGGGGTAGTGTATTTTCTGTTTATCTATCTAAGGTGCTGTGCCTAAAATTTCATTGGTCCTTAAATAAGGGATTGTTGAATGAATGAATGGACTAAAACATACCAGTTTGTCAAAAGGTTTTCACACTTCTTCCATTCGCTTAGGTAATGACACAAATATGGCATTACATAAATTACTTACATTTTCTGGGATATCTAGATACCATCGAATACCCAGAGATATCCTGGCAAAATTGAGGTTGGGCACATCTTTTCATAACTTACTGGTCTTTTCTCACCAACTCTGAATGCTAAAGTACTCTACAACCTTAAAAGGTTTTAAAGTCTTTTTTCATACAATGGTTGCTTTCTTTTCTCAGGTGAGGTGTAGTCCTCATAGAATTCCCACCACCAATTTACCCGTGCAACATCACCATAGTCCCTTGTGCTCTTCCCACCCTCACTTTGGTCTCTCTCTCCCTCTCCCCTGCAGAATGTCTCTGATTTATAGTAAAATTTATATAACATAAAAAAATAAAACACAGCACCAATGGAAAAAAATAAAATTTAAAAAATAAAAAATAAATATATCTAAAAAGAACTGGACATAAGACCTGAAACCATAAAATACATAGAAGAAAATATAGGTAAAACACTATAAGACATACATCTTAGAAACATCTTTAAAGATTCATCACCCAAAGTAGTGATAGTGAAGGCAAAGATATACACCTGGGATTACATCAAACTGAAAAGCTTCTGTACAGCAAAAGAGACATTAACCAAAACAGACAGACACCCCACTGATTGTGAAAGAAATCTTTGCACTCCATCCACCTGATAAGGGACTGATCACAAAGATATACAAAGAACTCACCCGGCTCAACAAAAACAAAATAAACAATCCAGTCAAGAAATGGGCAGAAGAACTTAAAAGACATTTCTCCAAAGAAGAAATGCAAATGGCCAACAGGCATATCAAAAAATGTTCAACATCCCTTATAATCAGGGAAATGCAAATCAAAACCACACTGAGATACCACCTTACACCAATAAGAATGGCACATATCAAACAAAACAAGCAGCAACAAATGCTGGCGAGGATGTAGTGAAAAAGGAACTCTCCTACATTGCTGGTGGGAGTGCAAACTGGTTCAACCACTATGGAAAGCTGTCTGGAGGTTCCTCAGTCTACTAAAAATGGAAAACAGTGTAAAAAAAAATAATAACAGTACAAAACACAACAAAGCAAAAACAGACAATTACAAATCAGAAATATACTGCAAGGGAGGAGGAGGGAGAGGGATTAGAGGGAGGGAGGGAAGAGCACAGGGGACTGTGGTGATGGTGCATGGGTACCTTGGGGAAGGAAATTCTAGGGGGACTCAACCTGAGAGGGTGGGGGGAAGCAAATATTGTCTAAAAATTTTTTTTAAATATTAATCTTTGGATATCACAAAAAAAATAAATCCATCTTGTTCAATTTGTCAAAAAAATCTATAAAAAACTATATTTCAAAAAATTCCAAGTCTATAAAATAAAATAAAATAATAACAAATACCAACTATATCTTCCTTTATAGATTCGTTCATATAAATGCAATTGACTAATGAATCGAAATAAGTATATAGTTCATCTTCAAGTATATAGTGCATCCCATCTTCTCCCTGCCCTGCCCTCTGGACAGGCACTCCTCCCTGCTGGGCAGCCAAAGCCACGTGGGCACCTGTGCCTTGTTTGTCTTTCTGGGAAGCCACATTCCCCCAACTAAGACCAGGCTTCCCCTGCCTGCTGCAGCCCAGGTAGTGCTCACAAATGAGATTACTTCCTGATGGAGGGGCTTGTGTGAAGATGAAGGGAATGACTGGTCTGGAGCAAATTTCTGATTGCTGTAGCCTTGGGCCTTGGCAGGTACAGGATTCGGGTTCCAAAGAGTATGACAGATGCCTGGGTCACTGCCCCCAGGGCTTTGTCCTCCTGGAAGGTATTGGACCAGTGCAGTTTACTCCCCGGTGCTGACCTCAGGCAGCCTTATCCCTGCACAACCTTTACAGCAGATCTGGATTCTCAACACCTGTCCAGGCCCCTGGGGCAAAACCCTTGCACTCACTGTGACTCTTCATTGGGGGTGGGGGTTGGATCAGGACTTGAGGAGGATTAGGGTTTTCTTCCCACGTGTTGTGAGCCAGACTCCTTATTGATGAGCCCGGAACATTGGGCCTCTGGCACCAGGGCACCCAGGTGTTTCCCTTTCCAGAATCCTCTGCTGCCGGGTAGAGCTCCCAAGATCCTGAGTTCGAGCTTGATTTTGGAGGAGTGGTGGTGGTGTTAGATGTAGGGCCTGAGTCCATCGTGCTCTGAGTCACTCCAGTGCCCAGTGCTTGCCAGCTCATCCTCTCTGCCCACAATCTGGACCTGCGCTCCCTCCCTCCATGCACAGCCTAAATTTTTAGGCAGAATAGAGGGCAGGCCAGACATGGGCGCCAGCTGCAACCTGTTTGCTTAATGAGATAAACATCCAGGCTCTGGCAGAGCAGACTTCAGCTTTGGGGGCAGCGTCTGGTTTGAGGACCTGCAGAGTAGGACTCTGGGAACTCCTGCACTGCTTCTGCACCAGGTTGTAAGGGCCCTCCCTGGAAGGCCCCTGGTAAGGAGAGGGACAAAGAATGACACTAAGTCTCTTGGGAAGGTAAAAAAGGAATTCATTGGGATGAGGGTCACCGTGACAGCCTGTGGGGGTTGGTGGCTGCAGATTGGGGGACCACACATGGAGAAAGGGGAGAACCAGTAAGTAGTTTGTTTTGAAATGCACATGTTATCTGCAGAAACATGCATGTGTTGGTTGTATGTGTGTAATGGCTCTTATACATGTTAAGATGATAAAGAAACTTGAGTGCTTGCTCTGTGCCAGGTTATGGTACTAAATGTGCTGTATTTGTTACATAAATTTGTGTATATTAGTTCCATTTTACAGATGAGGATTCTGAGGTAAAAGACATCTGTTTATAGAAGCAGGTTGTCAGGAGCTCTAGCAGACAAATCCAGGAGTCTGTTTGCAGAGCTTATTCTCTTATTAAAATCATGCTGAAAATTGAAAAGGGAAAAAAGTTCTGCTTCTCTTAACTGTATAAACAGATGCTGAAATTGAAAAAGAAAATAGGAACTTGACCCTTTATTTTGTAATGTTATCTGCTAGATTTTTTTATATGGTAATATGTTCTTTCTGTGTGTTTTTTAAAAAATTTTCCTATCTTTAGAAAGGCATTCTTTTTTACACAATAAGTTTAAAACATTAGCATGATTTCTCATTTAGGAATAATAACATTTCTCTTAAATTCCATAGACCCCTAGAAATTCAAGATTGCTTTTGACAAAATTTTATTTTGATTAGACTACCGAAGGAAAATGCTACACAAACCACAAGCATAGTAATTTGTAGTTCTCTTGATGTCATAATGATTTCTGTAAAATAGAAATTTTCATTTAAAATACATAATCTGTAGCAATAAATACAGAAACAACATTTGACTCTGGAACCCCTTCATGCTTTGAAATCCTAATGAGGATGGTATCCAGAGCTTTTGCAAGCAGGTTTAATTAATTCTGAGAAGTGCACTTTCTCCTAGCAACAGCATTTTTTTTTCAGATTAAAGTCAAAAGCAAACTTAAAACCTGAGTAATATTTTCAAAATCAGTAAGTAAATATCATGACATAATGCAATTATCGAACCACACAGAAGATTTTCTTGTCACAGAATTATAATCATAATAGTGTCTGATTTTCAGGGTAATTGAGTAAGATAAGATGAAATTATTGTTAAACTGTGCTAAGCTTCTCTTTGCCGAAGTTGAGTCTATTTAGATTTATCAGGTGATTACTTTGGGGACAGTTCAGACTATTGAGATTGTGTTGTTAGATGATTAAAATGAGAAATGTTGATCTCAAAAAGCAGTCAGTCATTTACCAATAAAATGGGTTTACTTGGAAACAACAAAAAGGCAAATTGGAATGTGCAGTCTCATGGCAACATACATGTGCTTCCCTCGATAAAGCCAGTGCTCCCTTAGATTTTAGAGAGAGTGTTTTTAGACCAAGAGGAATCTTCCTTAGGGAAACAACATCACTTCCTGATGCAAGCCATGTGGGTCCTATGGTTTGCTGATTATGCAAATTGGGAATTCTAAATCTCCCCTCCCCACCTCATTGAAAGTATGTATTACTTTTACATTAACTTTGATCATTTGGAAGATGTGAAAAGAAGGCTTTTTCTCTTTCAGTCTTGCCTTACACCCAGATAAAATTCTCGTTGCAACTGGCCAAGTCGGGAAGGAGCCATACATATGCATATGGGATTCCTATAACGTCCAGACTGTGTCTATTCTTAAAGATGTCCATACACATGGAGTTGCCTGTCTGGCTTTCGACTCAGATGGACAGGTATGTATCTTTTCTGATTTCCCTTTTCTTTAATAACTTCTCACCAGTCATTTAGAATTACATGGCCTGTCGGCTCAAGGAAGTCCATCAACAATGCTGGCTCTGTTTGCAGCCTCTTTGCATCCTACAGGTTTGATCCTTTTATCAGTTTTGTTGTACTAACTGCCAGCACTGGAATCACCCCATTTTGGGTTCTCCCAGTCTCATCATCTGATTAAAGACTCCCTAGCAAGGAAGTCATGAACTCACTGATCCAGTCCATCTTTACCTAGCAATTCCACTTTGTCTTCTAGTCTTGGCTTCCTATTTGGAATAAGGGTTAGAACAACTTTTCACAAACCTCTAGCTCTTCATCCCCTTAGTTCCCCTTGCTTTCAGAATACAATATCACTTCTTAGTAATTCACTGAGAAGATTCTCTGACTCTAACTTGTTGTCACTTTTAATTCCTTCTTTCCCCTACCTATACCTTCCAGTTCAGGCTGTCACAGAGTCATGTGTATCTATTGGTTTCTTCACAATAGCTTTTTTTTTTTTAATAGAGGCATGTTTTATTTATTTGTTTGTTTGTTTGTTTTGTTTATACATGCACTGGGCACAGTCAGAAGCGCGGGAGGGTGAGAGAATTCACCGGAGCCAGAGCGGGGAGCAGAACAGGCAGAGGGACCAAAGTACACTGCTGAGGGGAGCAGTGGGCGCGGCAGGAGAGGTCTGCGCACCATGTGGGACCCTCCTCCAGTGGCCGGGGATCGAACCGGCGCTTCAGAGGCCGCGGGCAGCTTCGCAACCCAGCGCTCAACCGCTGCGCCACCGGGGAGGCCCTTCACAATAGCTTTTATGTTAATTTTCCCCTTTCCATTCTCTAAGTTCCAAACTAGTGTCATGTAACTGCCTTATTTTAAATACCCTCTTAACTAGTGTAAAGGGCAGGAATGACACAGTGCAGGTTTTCTGATCCAGCAGACCAGGTAAAAGAGGAGTCAGAGTCCTCAGTGGCTTTTGCTATTTAGATTTACCAGGCACATGGCAGGCAGGGGTGCTGGGGGGCCTGGAGGCTGGCAGTCCTCCCAGCCCCCAGCAAATCCTCACTCTATCTGGGCTCTCTGGTGTTCTCTCTGCTTCTCTTCTCTCGGCTCCGTTCGTTCTTGGCTTCTGCTGGCGTCCCCATGACACCGCCCTTATAAACTCAGTCTTGATGTACCCAGGTGTACCCACTTCAGGGGCCCACCATCAGGCATGCATTCAGGACCACAGGGTTCCCTCATCTATCCTAATGGCGGGAGGGCAGAAAAGCCTGATACTTTTTCCTTACCCTACAAATGATCTCCACATAGGTAATTTCTTGAAATACATCTCACCAACTGAAAAAAAACGTGTTATAACATTTTGCTTAGAACAACATATGTCTGGCACACCCATTGCATGAAGTCTATACTTTGCCGCTGGGCGTTCTATACTAGACAACTTTTTCTAGTCTTATTTTCACTATCTCCTTGCAATCAAATTAGGCTAGTCAGTGATATTCCTCTATCAGACCTTATGCTTCCACTCTTCTCATGTTGTCCTCGCCACCCCCATGTGCCCTACTCACTCTCTTTGCCCCTTAAATCGATTCATTCTTCAAAGACTCTTCCAAGATCTTCATGAAGCCTTCCCAGTCACCCCAAATTGTCTTCTTTCCTTTGCCTTCCAGCCACTCTTGGTAGAAAAGCTATGCAAATTTGTTATAGATATCAGTTATATCTCAATATTTTAAAATGTAATGGCAAAAGGACTGGAAACACAGAGGGAGCACTTCTGCTTTCACTGCTTTCACCTCTTCATTAAGGATGTGACTTCTCCCCAGCCTCTCCTTGTTCCTGGGCCACATCCTCTGTCTCTTTTGCCTTCTGTATTTCTTTTTTTTTTTTAAAGATTTATTTTATTTGTTTATACAAGCACTGGGTACAGTCAGAAGCGCGGGAGGGTGAGAGAATTCACCAGAGCCAGAGTGGGGAGCAGAACAGGCAGACTGACGAAGTACACTGCTGAGGGGAGCAGCGGGTGCAGCAGGAGAGGTCTGTGTACCATGTGGGACCCTCGCCCGGTGGCCGGGGATCAAACTGGCACTGCAGAGGCTGCGGGCAGCTTCGTAACCCAGCACTCAACCACTGCGCTACCGGGGAGGCCCTGCCTTCTGTATTTCTTCCAGTTAATTCCTTCCACTAAATTTTTGGAAAATTTCAGTAAATTCTGTAAGTTTATGACATGGAAAGACCTATGAAACTATTCCCAGCATCTTGAACAATAGAAATTTGCAGGAAATTGATTGGATTATGAAACTTGACCTGGTTTGAGTAACCTTTTTAACAGTTAACATTTACTTGTTGTTTTCTTCTATTCGGAGACAGTAGTGATCATTAACTCTTCATTTTTCTTTCTATAACTAGATTCACTACATATGTGTGTTTTTTTTTTTTATTTTACTACTCAGTAATCTCCTTCAGTTTAGTCAGGATAATACATGCATTCTATTGTATGTATGAAAGAGATAGCTGAAGAGTGACATTTGTTCAGATGGGCAGTTGTTGACTTTCTGATTAATTTGAATGAACATGGCAATGATTATGTGTGAGTGCAAATCTGTGTCTAGATGTGTATTACCTGCACTTTTCTAATCTGATTGTTTTTCTAGCCAGCATTCTTCATCAAAAAATTTGCTCTGAAACATCAGAAGAACAATGTAATGCAGCGGAAAATCCAACTTTAACTTTTAATTATTTGTGTTAGAATTCTAGTTATTTTCCTGTACATTCCATTTTGAAGGGTGGTGTATGGGTGGTCTGCATGCTTTTTAACTGTCAGTTGAGAAAAATAGCCTCCTGTTTGTTTGCTAAGATGAATTTCGTGGCTTGTTGATGCTTCAGGTCTGTCTTATTCCCTGAACAGAGTTCACTAGAATTAAGTGATATTTAGAAAATGACAAATGGACAAATGGTCCATCACCTCACAAGCAACAAAAGGCAATAGAAATGTTTTTCAGGTAGCCACGGGACCTGTCACTACAAATGAACACAATAGATTTCTTTTGTTTTTTCTCAGTCAAAAAATTTGGGTTTTATTTGGGGAACCATATTTATGTTACCTGCCTCTTCTATTAAAATAAAAAAAAAAGAATAATCTGAATAGAATTCACCCACTTTGAATTTTCATATATGAATAAAAACATCATGTCTTATAATCATTTGCCTGAACTCTCAATTAAAAATTCCAACAAAGGGCCTGGTGGTATAAGGGGTTAAGACGCAACCTATGAAGCTATCCACAGCCACTGCAGCATGAGTTTGATCTCTGGCCAGGGAGCAACCCACATGGTGCAGCAGACTCCTCCTGACTCACCCGCTGCTCCCCTCAGTGGTGTATTTCAGTAGATCTGCCTGTTCTGCTCCCCACTGTCTCTGGTGAATCATCTCACTCCCCCCCAAAACTTCTGGCCTGTACCCCAGTTCTTGTATGCATAAATAAATCTTTAAAAAAATTCCAACAAAGACCACCCCCTTCTGAAGGATACATTTTAAAACTGCCAACTACCTATTTTTTATACTAAATATTCCCAAAGGAAGCCATTTTTAGTGAAAAACTTGAATAACAGCACATGAATACACTTAGCACATGTAGCAGTATGTCATTCCATGCACACATATGCCCACACATGCTCCATGAAGTACACAGACTCTGATATGCTCATCCTTGGGTAGTACTGTGTTTTTATAACTCTTTAATTTACATTATTTTACTGGTCCAGTAAAGAATCCTACTATGTAGGCAAATCAAATAGTTTCAACTCACTTTACAAATGAGAAAATTGAGATTTGAGGAGGTTAATTTTTCAGTGTCTTATGTCAGGTTACTCAAAGTCAAAAGAGAAGCCAGCTTCCTGTACTGCAGACCTCTGTCACATTGTGCTATCCCTAGGTGTGGCGACTGCCAAGGGCTCTGACCTGGGCATTCTTTTGGCACTTTTGATTTTGTATCCCACTCATGCGGTATTTTCTTTTCCCTTTTAAGACAAGTTTTGATCAGAACTCAAAGAATATGTGCTGGCAGATAAAGCAGTAGATATTTGACTAAAATTGCATCTCCTTTAGTCACTCTACCTGCTTGTGAAATTATGAAAATTTAGAAGGAATGAAGATAATGTTCAGTTATAGAATTTCTTCTCTATATGTCAAACTCTTCATTTTTGCAGTTTGGTTGGGTTTTAGGTTAATAGAATCCTATTAAATCTCAATTAGGATTTTACCCTGCCTTCAAGTTCTTCTATGATTTCCACTGACTAGTCAGAGACCTCACAAGATTTTGTACTTATGTTTCCAGTGTTTAAGAAGGATAAATGAGTTGCAGCTATTCAATTTTTGAAATCATGGTATGTGCTGTGGAAGTTATATACTATGATAACTTTATTTTAAGGTAAATTTTTTTTCCTTCATAAGCAGTTTAAATGCCTGGTTCATAGTAGGTAGATAAACAGTAACCATTTGTTGAAAGAAGGCATGCATGGCAGGGAATCTTGCCATAATTTTCAGGTGTTAAATTATTATTATTTTTTTTTAAAGCGTTTAGCTTCTGTGGGATTGGATGCCAAAAACACAGTCTGCATTTGGGATTGGAGGAAGGGAAAACTTTTGGCCTCAGCCACTGGCCACTCAGACCGGGTAAGAATTTGTTGGATCAAATAGATTTCATGAGTGGGGGTATGAGAGAGAGAAGAGATCATGATGTAGCTTCTCAAATTGTAATATGTTAAAAGTAAATATGTCACATCTAGATTTTTCCTAAAAATTTACTGTTTTTAAAAATTAATTAATGATTAGCAACTATATTGACACTATCTCTTCTGGTGATCAAATGATTTATTTAAATTATTTTTCCTTTGCACAGGCAAAGGAAATTTTTCATACAGGCTTTTTGCATCATAAAATCAAAATGGGATTGAATTTGAAATTCTATTGTAAAATTTAGATATTTCTTTAGAAATGGAAATAGTTGCTAGAAAATATTCATAAAACATGTTTGTAAGTATATATTTAAATTTCAAATGTCATGACAACTTTGTGATTTTTTTTTGTTATATTTGAGAATTTGAATGTAAATCATTATCTACTTAAATTCGTATTGATGTCAGTGTCATTAGAAATGATAATTCCACGTAGTCATAGCAGGCAAGACAGCATATAACATAGGCATGTGCATCAGCCAGTTGGAAAGCTATTTCTCCAGTGTCTTGCATAATTAATACTTTTATATACTGTTCTCCCAGCATATTGTTATCACATATAGTTTTACTCTTTCTTAATGATGCCAGTGTGAATTATTCTTGAGTTTATGGACAAATTATTATCTTCAATATTGTTTTAGTGGCTAGAGTACTTAATCCCTTGTATTCGTTTGTATAATGAATGCTTTATATCTTATTAGATGCATTGTCTACATTGATGTCATAACAGAACTGAGATGATGTCACTCATTTTTAGAGAAGATGAGGTTAAGGTTAGAAATGCTGAAACTTATGGGTACTTGGTCCAAGAGCTCTTCTGTTGTCCACAATTGCTCCTTTCTCTCAAGTAGAATGTTATCAAACCTTCCCCTTTCTCTGATGATTGGTCCACATTGCTCCTTTCTATGGGATGAGAAGTTAGCTTCCTAAACGTTTCCTTTGGTTAGACTCTGGTCATGACAATTTTTTTTTTCCCGATTAGAGGTTCACAGAATATTGTCCATTGACCACCTGTATCAGAATCTCCTGGGGTCGCTTTGAAAATTCAGGTGCCCGACCCTAGTTGTAGACCCACAGAATCAAAATCACACAGGTGGGCCCTGGGAATATATACTTGAAACAATTGCCATGGATGATTTGATCTTCAAGGTTTACAGTCTTCTCTCCACTGTTTCCAAAATTGAAATAGAACTACCTGCAAACTATCTGGTAACTTTTTAAAAGAATACTAAATAAAATTAGTGGATGTATTTTCAGTTCCTTGGAGAAGTGAAAATATAATATTGGGTTGCCCGAAAAGTCATGACTCATTTTTGCATAGAAAAAATACGTCAAGACTTTTCCAACAACCTAATAGTATTTTGTGGCAGATTAAAATAGTGACCTAAAGGGCCCTTTAGGTAGGCTAAGTTAGTGCCAGAGAAATTCTTCTTATACTCAGCAATATTGATGTCTGTGATTATTAGAAACTGTTGGGCACATTGTATTTGGATGACTGTTAAACCTTTTTTCAACTTAAAATGAAGCATTTTATAATTCTTTTTATTTTTATTGAAAAATTCTCTCCAAAATGTTTATTAGCATTGTGGAAAGCTATAGCAAATTTGATTTAAAAGTTATTCTAAATCATCTGAATTTGTTTATCCCATATGGATGAAATTAAAAATATACCCAGCTTGTTCTCAATGATTGTGATTAGTTACCTCTCTATTTAGGCCAAAGGTAAGTAGACGTGAGGCAATAGAATGTCCCTGAATTATCCTCAGAGCCAAACCCTCTCCATTTTCAGCCTGTGCTGGTAATGGTGTAGTCTAAGCATTAAGACAGAATCTGGACAATTGGAGTGGTATCTGAAAGAAGACAAAAAAATTACAAATAACCTGCATAGTGTCTTTTAATTTTTTTTTAAACAGATTTTTGATATTTCCTGGGATCCATATCAGCCAAATAGAGTGGTTAGCTGTGGAGTAAAACACATAAAGGTAAAGTAGATAGTCTAAAATTATTTTGTATCTTGTATGAAGAGACTTTTAGGTGTTAAATATATATAACCTGGTGTTGCAAAACCACTTGACTTGACACTTTTCCTCTTAAATTTAGAGCCTTCTTACCTCCTCTGATCTTGAAGCAAGCTAAAATCAGCTGATGGGGCTTTCTTTCAGAAATGCAAATTAAGGACAATCAAGTTATAAGCTCAGTAGGCAGCTCAAAAGGAAAATTCAGTTAATGAAATGCTAACCTAAATACTAATTCAAAAGGAAAGAAAGAAATCATAAAGGATAAGTTTGTAGATTCAACTATATACATATTAAAACATTCTGTTTTTCCCCAGACCCTAAGAAACAAGATAGGAAAATCACACACTAGCAAAGTATAAGTAACAAGCATAGATAGAGTGTTGGGTTCTTGAAATATAAAGACTTTTAGCAGATCTGCAGAATGGACAAAGAACATAGACAACTGACAAAAATAGGAACATAGTTGACTAATGGACATAGGAAATGCTAAATTTCATTAATAATTAATAAAAAACTTAATAATGCTTTAGGTCTATCAAAATTATGAATAAAATGTACCCAGTGTTAGCAAGGATTTAGTGAATGAATACTCTCACACTGTGCTGGTGAAGAGGTAAATGAGTATGGTTTTTCAGTCTATAATTTTGGCAGTATCTATCAATAGCCTTAGAAATGTCCATACCTAAGGAAATTGTTAGGTATGTGAACCAAATGCTGATTATTTGCTGAATAACTTATCAATAGCAAATACAACCAAGGAAACGGAAGCCTGAAACCTCCTAACAACTCCCCTCCCTCGCCCATGGCTAAAAAAATATGATTTATCCATATGAAGAAATACCGTACAATCATGGTAAGTCTTTTTTAGATGTTGATTTAATGTTACTGGGAAACATTCCAGTCTTTTTATAGCCACTTTTAGGTGGAGTAAATTTGTGGATTTGATATTTATGCAGAAAATGGTTTGGAAGGATATCCCAAAATGTTAGCTGTCTCTGGGTAGTGAGTTGATGATTTACTTAAGTTTTAAATTATTTTACGATAACACTTGTTACTTCCAAAATAAGAAAAAGAATAATGAAAAAACATGGGACAAAACTATAAATCTATAGGTCACACTATTCAAATGTTTAAGATGTCCATCATAAACATTTTGCAATCCTTGTTCAAAGACCTGAGAATTTTAAGCTGAGAATGTTTACTATAGTGCTTTTTGCTTTAGCACTTTTTGCTTCAGCCGCAGTTGGAGGGTTCTTTCTCATGCTTTATACAATCCCCTTGAAAGACTCAAAAACTTATTAAATTTAATAAACATTTATTGTTTTTTGTACCACATGACTGAATGAAATCTGGCCTTATTTTCAATTTGCTTGAAGTTTAGCGATTAAAACAACATTGCATAAGAGAGGCAAAACTGAAATTATCTAGGGGAGATACTAGAAATTCTCTTATGAGAGATTCCTACTACGTAGAGAATAATGTGTGTCAGGAAGGGGATGCTAAGTAAGGTGGGACTTAGTGGATAGATGAATTTGGTAGCCATGACTTGGAAGACAACAGAACCCAGAGGAGAGGTTACATTTCAGCCAGGAGTTAATAGGGGTTGTTGGTCGCCCATGGAATCATAGAACTGGGAAGCAGAAATCTCCTTGGCCAAGAGTATCTTCAGATTATCAATATTTTCATCACAAAAGAATGTCTAAATTTTCTTTCCAAGAGAACCAGTATTTTGAAAGATTTTGACCACAAAATACACTGTAGCCATTAAACAATAAATTTCTTCAAAATTTTTTATTAATCAAAAATAAGTATATGCCAACATGGGTTTCTGGTCAGTTTGATATAAAGCAAAGGCACCACCGACTTGTTTGTTCAGCCATAAGCAAAGAAATGGGTGATCTCAAGATGAACCTATTTCCACTAAGTTATGGCTGCTCTCTGAAAGTCTGGGACCCAGACCCAGAAGCCACTATCCAAACTGGGTATTCTCGAGTGAGGAAATCAAGACCTAGGAGATGATTTGACTTTGAATCTGGTTCCATTTCCTTCTACTTGATTCTGGGAAAATGATTTAATCTCCCTGAAAATGAATTTCTTCCCCCAAAAAAATAAGGTGGGCAGAGTGGGGTTGGGGTTGGGGGGGTCGGGTCACTATCTCTTGAATTTATTAAAAGAGGGACATGATGATATTAATTTCTTTTCACATTTCCTGGGATCACAAAAATGATGGCACAGATAAGATTTAAGCTCATTTCTGGCTTTCTGTGTAGTCTTCTTTACACTTTTAAGCTACCTCTTAAATGATCTATTCTGGCTTACCATTTTCCAAAAAACAAAACCCACACATTATTTAAAATAATAGATTTAGCTGCTTAATTAATAGACTATACCAGATTCTTCCCTATTTCTTCCCACCTTTAGTTAACTCTAACTTCATTCAGTTAATTCTAAAAGCGGAAACATAAAACCTTGGAACTTCATTTGTAGATTTTGAGAGTTGCTTCTGCTGTTAAATTTGTTTTAGCAGACTTAGGCATTTTTTTCTAAGCATAACCAAGCATTTTTACCTCAGATGAAGGATCAGCAAATGCCCACCCAGCCATTCTTTAATGTTTGTTTAGTAAGAAATTCAGGGCATATTTCAGTAGATTTCAAGAAGTTATCTTCACTATCTTTATTTTCTGTATCCAATTCCAGGATCCCCACCTTTTCCCCTACACCTGCTAATATTAGATGAATGATTGCAGTTGAGTGCAACAAGTTGAGTGCAAACATCTTTGATGCACTCCAGAGCACATTTTCATGGAAAATTTTTATAGCTAGGTTGAAATCCTTGCTAGTTTTTGCAAATCCTGCATTTAGCAAGCAGACAGATTACAATTATCTGAAATGAAATGAAAGCTTGAAAAAAAATAACAGTTGAACATTGTCTGCTTGGCTGGTTTTACAGCAAATGAGCCTACCAGATTTGTAGATGTTGTTAATCCTCCTCCAGTCTCTAATCAGAGACAGAAGGACCTGGGGGATTACCGTGGGCCAAATGAACCCCTTGGTACCTGCCAGTTCTAGCCAAATTTGCATTACAACATGTGAATGAATATATGCCCACATCTTCTTGATCCAGTCATCTATTTTTGGGCATTTGGGTTATTTCCAGGGGGTTACCTATTGTAAATAGTGCTGTAGTAAACATAGGTGTACCGGTGTTCTTTTGAATCAATATTTTTGTGTCCTTTGGGTAGATCCCTAGTAGTGGAATTGCCGGGTGATATGGTAGCTCCATTTTTAGTAGACTGAGGAACCTCCAGACAGCTTTCCATAGTGGCTGGACCAGTTTTCCCTCCCACCAGCAATGTAGGAGAGTTCCTTTTACACCACATCCTCACCAACATTTGTTGTTGCTTGTTTTTTTGATATGTGCCATTCTTACTGGTACCTGCCAGTTCCAGCCAATTTGCATTACAACATGTGAATGAATATATGCCACATCTTCTTGATCCAGTCATCTATTTTTGGGCATTTGGGTTGTTCAATTTTGGAATTTTGAAAGTTAAAAAATATCATTAAAATTTTGTCCCAATCTAGTAGTTGACTAAAATGTTTTGTGATTCTCTGTTGTTGCAGCAAAACAAGTTAAATTATGTGTGCCTAGTTTAGCTATTGCAAATTATGTAAAATGTACCAAAACATAAGTAAATAGCAATGTGATGCACCAGACTATTCTATTTGGGGATTTATTTTACCACCTACTTTCTAGTTTTGGACGCTATGTGGAAATGCCCTGACTGCAAAAAGAGGGATTTTTGGCAAAACGGGGGATCTTCAGACCATTCTTTGCCTTGCATGTGCCAAAGAAGACATCACCTACTCTGGTGCTTTAAATGGCGACATCTATGTCTGGAAAGGGCTCAACTTAGTACGCACCATTCAAGGAGCACACAGTGTAAGTATTTCCACATAGAAATTTGGAAATGAACTATTTAATAAACTAAGAGTACAAATCTCTGTATTTTTTTCCTGTTGCTTTAGAACCAAACTATTTTTGTTTACCTAAAATAAATATTTCAACTGTGTAACAATTTAATTAGCTTTTATCTTTATTAGTGATTGGCTGATTAGTGTCATTATTCGTCAAAAAATAGCTTGACAGACTAGTTTCAGGCCAACTCTTCTCAAATTTTAATGTGCCTTTGAATCTTCTGGAGGTCTTTTTAAGATTTGAATTCTGACTCTGGGTCTCAGATGATGCCATCACTGGTGGCCTATGGCCCATAATAAGACTGTAAACAACCATTATTTTTTCAGTGGTTAGTAAGGTAGATTTTCCTCTGAATGAGTAGAGTCACATCACCTCCTCGTTTGCATCACAAGCTGTTAAGATGTAAATAGATACCACTATTAAATTTCTCTGTTTTGATGGTCTGCCCTGTAAAAAAAAAAAAAAAAAAAAGCAAGGACAAACTTTACTTCTGACTACTCTGCTCACTCATGTATTACAATAGTGACATTGCTACATCCACAGATAAGGTGAAAGTGCCCAGATGAATGGGGAAGATGATGTGAAAGATAAAGCCTATGGTAGTAAATGCAATTTGGTAAAATGTTTACTGGAAACTTGAAAGATCTTTAGTTTATTGCTACTAAACTGATTTCCTATTACTTATAATGTAAAGAAATGTTTAAGCAACTCTTAGCAAAAGAGCTATGCCATTTTAGATTTCATTATCTTATGTTGAAGACCAATTTTCTTGGCTTTGCTAATTATGAAACATCTCTAAAAACAATTAGGAAGTCAGTATTTGTTCTTCATATAAGCAGTTGCCTGAATAACTTAGATGCTCTTTATACTGAATCTTAAGTCAACATTATACTCTAGCAAAGCTTTTGAACAGATCATTTAAAGTGTTTTCCTGTGGAAAAGCATCTTTAAATTATGAAACATTTTCAGATATGTAAAAGTGCCTTCAAATGATGCTTAGCAAGTTAAGACAAATGTGAGTTGTACTTTCAGTTAGACTCAGGTGGGGTCTTATGGAGCTCACTGAGGTGCATCTCAGATACCTTCATACCTGTCAATATGTTTGTGTTCTTAGCCCACATATCTTTACTTGAATATTTTGGGCAGCAATTTATATGAAGCACCCTAATCATCTTACTTTTCTTTGTAAGATTTTGTCACATAATGGAATTTATGATCTTTGTATGCTTTGACCTGTATATACCTGAGCAATTTTCTTTTTACAACTTTCCATCAGTTGAGTAATGGCAAAGGAGCACTTAAACTAGTTTGCTTTGGTGGTTATTGTGGTTAGTTTTTAATCTAGCTATGATGAAGGATATTATAAAATGACTGCTTGGTCTATAGTGAGGATGTGAAATAGAGAATAAGGGGTTTGTTTTTATTTTGTTTAACTTTGTTTTGTTTTCTTAATCAAGATTCAACTATCATAACTATTTAGAATGCAGCCTTGAGCATTATCTAACTTAACCAACAGGCTGGAATCTTCAGCATGTATGCTTGTGAAGAAGGCTTTGCTACTGGTGGACGAGATGGGTGCATAAGATTATGGGATACTGATTTCAAACCAATAACAAAAATTGACCTCAGGGAGACAGAACAAGGATATAAAGGTAATATGTTAATACTTATCATAAAGTCTGTGTTAGAGGCAATGTGAAGTTCTGTATTTATATTGTTTCTTTGTACCCCCATCTTGCTCCACAGAGGATTTAAGGCCACTTATGTGAATATATTGAATATAAGATCAGCAGTATATTAATTATAAATGAATATCCCTTTTTGGACAAAGGTTTCTCTATGTACTACCAATGGTCTCACTGCAAAAATAAACAACATAATGGTAAAGCTACCATTTGTTTCCCAGGAGATGGAAGCTTCCATTATGATGCTGAGAAGTTGTGGACAAAGCAATCACCTGAAATGTGTCTGTTCTCAACTTTGGGGAGAGAGAGAGAAAAAAAAAACAAGCCAAAGACACTATATTTTTAAAATAACTCTAATAGGTTTCATAATAGTAGGGGTTTAGAGCAGGGACATAGAGTTAGGAGACATGGGTTCAAATCCAATTTTACCTAAGATTGATTTGAGACCTTGGTCAAATTTCTTAACATCTCTTGACCTCTGTTTCCTCATCTTTAATGGGGATAATACTACCACCAACTTTATAGAGTTGAATGATTATTAAACACACCTGTATGGTGCTTATAATCTGTCATGGTGCATAGTCAGCACTCAATAAATGCCAGCTATTATTACTACAGCATATGTGTGCCAGAGTGTAATTTATATATATCTTCAAAAACCCTCATTATAGGCTTATTATCTTTTTTAGATTTAAAAAAAGGGGAATTGAGAGATTAAAGTGGAAAACATAAATAGGAAAGATAAAGCTACGGTAGTACACTGAGCACAGGTGAGGCGGGCTCTCCATTTGTTCCAGGTGGGCCCCAGATCTGACTGAATCCCACAGTCTGCACCAAGAAAGGAGCTCAGCACCATGAGTCATAACATCTCTAAGATGGTGGTTTACCCAGTGTTCAAGTTAAGGAGTATCACTCCTTGTGCTGAGGTGAGAGATGACCCTGTGTCATGAGGGAGGCCCAAAGTCCTCAAAAGATCTGAGGACTTATTCCTTGGATTTCTTTTGCAAAGCCCCATGATGTGGGCTAATGGCAGTGTGGCTGAAGAGGTTCTTCCCTATGCTGAATCCCGCAGCCATACTTGAAGCTTCCTCCTGACCTGGAGCAGCTTCTAGGGGGTGGAGAGAAGAATTAATGAATTACCAATTTTTGGGCCATCCTCTTTTAATAGTGTTATTTTCAACTAAACCTTCCTTCAAAATTGAGCAACAAGGAAGTAAAGTGGGTATTGTGCTTTCTAAGCATAAGCAGAGTCCAGCCTCTTAAATATGTGCTAAATAAAAAAATGTACATTTATAGTTAGTTAATGTAAAGATTGGATTGTTATTTTCTTATGGAACCTCAGGATCCTGGTGTAGCTATGTTTCTGGATACTATGTACAAGAGTAGACTTAGGAAGTTGTGGGATTTGTGTCCATTTCAGTGCATCAACAAAGAGACAGCCCCTTAAGTTCTCTGCCACAAAGCATAGGCCAACATAACTTTATCCAGACAAATATTTCAGGCAGATAGAAGCAAGCTAGCAACCATAGAGCAATGTTAGTAAAGCAACCCAAAATGTTTCACCTTGAAGCATGATACAAATTCTTGAGGCCTCTTCCAAAATAAAATGAGAGCAAAAATATGGTTATAACTGATGAGTGGACTTACTGGATAGGATTATTAAACATATATTGCTAGGGGTTGGGGAGCAAGAATCAGAAATAATAATTCCCTTTTTGCTGTCACTTAATCTAAACCACTCCCAAATTGTATCACACAATTAAGCTATAAACTTTAAAACATAGGGGTCAGGGCAGAAGCCATAATTCCCGTGCTGTACTTTTCTACTTGGTTCTGAGTCCCTGACTTCAGGCTCTCAAAGGAGAGGACAGGAGCCAGTTAGTAGGGATGAGTTTTGATTACACCCAGCCAACCTGAATCTCCAGAGTCAATGAAAGATGGTCATTTTGTGGCAATCTCGAAAGATGACACACACGCTTTCCAAGATCAGAGCATTGTTCAGAGTGGACAGAGGACTCTAAAGCAATTCTGTGCCCCATGGGTGTGGCCTATAGTACCTCTTCTCCAGTTCGTCAGGCACGTTTAGGTGGATGAGCAATGGGACTGAAGCCTGTGTTTCAGGGGGAACAACTGCAGTTTGAATCCAAGGGAACCTTGAGAAAAGGAGTGTTGCTCCTCAAATGGCAGTCATTTTCTTGTCACCTCAATGTGTGCAGTTGTTGGTCATTACCAATATTCTTAATTACTTAATATTTCACTTTAGGTTGATGTTGATGCATCTTTCTCTTTTTTAAACTTCTTATCCTACATGATAGTATTTGTGAAATTATGGCTTCAATATGCTATCTATATTTGCTCATGAAACTTCTTTTTCATTTTTAAAAGATTTTATTTATTTTTGCGTAGAAGAACTGAGGTGTAGACCAGCAGTGCAGGGTGTGAGAGGATTCACCAGTGACAGAGTTGGGGGCAGAACAGGCAGATATAAAGGGCACAGTGAGCAAAACAGGAGAGTCTGCTGTGCCATGTGGGTCAGCTCCCTGGCCGGGATTGAACTCGGAGGGCCATAGCAGTGGTAGCACTAAGACTTAACCCCTAGGCCACTTAAAATTCTAACTTTTGAAATTAAATTTTTTATCTTACTTTTGGCAACATTGTTGCAGAAATCCACTATATACTCTCAAACTTCCAAAGAAATGCCAACCTTTATTCCAGCCCTCATTGGAAAAGCAGGAAATATGTCTATCATGAAAAGAATGAAAGTCTGGTTGAAGTATTGAAGTATTAGTCCCAACTCAGGTGGTTTGCAGGGCCTTGCTAAGGAGACCTCCTCTGATCCCAGATCACACTCAGATGTTCTTTTGCCCTCTGTCAGCCCCATCATCTCACTGACACAGGGAAGGAGGTTACTGAGTTGAAAAGCTGCTGACATAGAACAGAGATTCTCAGACTGGGTCCTGGGTGGTGGTCTCTGAAGCCAGCTGCTGCGGCCATCATGTGACAGGAGCGCCCTCTAGGGGACTTGAAGGTAGAGGTGCGGTTGGACAGGGATAGGAATTAAAATACTTGGATTTCAGGAGAGCATTAAAGCATTGAATTGAACAGTTTTCTGGTTCAGCTTCCCTGTACCATCCCCTTCCTCCTCTGAGAACTTTCAGAGAGAGTGGGATAAAGAAAGTAAGAAAGAGTGTGGGAAAGGATGAAACAGGAGGAAGAAGGCAGAGTGGACAGATGTTTGAGTGTACTTGGTCTCACCCTTGAAAGAAGTCTTGTCTTTTCCTTGATGTTCTGGCATTTTACTTAAAAATGGAAACAAGGCACATTTGAAAGGCGAAGCTAAGCCATGTTACAACTTCTTTGCTCTTAATTTGGACATGAAGGTATTTGTATGGCTGGTTTTATTCTTGCAGGAATTTCTTGATTTTAATGACTCTTTCCCATTGTATAGCAATAACTTTAGGATTAATTTCCTTGAAAATATAGTGATTTCTCATTTTACTCAGTCAAATAGCTTTCTAAACAAATTTATCAAGAGAATTAATCATGGGGCCTCCCTCTTGGTACAAGGGGTTAAGATGCAACACTATGAAGCTGTCCACAGCCACTGCAGAACAAGTTTGATCCCCGGCCAGGGAGGTGATCCACATGGCGCAGCAGACCTCTCCTGACTCTCCTGCTGCTCCCCTCAGAGGTGTATTTCAGTCAGTCTGCCTGTTCTGTTCCCTACTCTGTCTCTGGTGACTCCTTTCACCACCAGCACCTCTGGCCTGTACCCTAGTTCTTGTATGCATAAATAAATCTTAAAAAAATAATTAATCATGACCATTTCTCAGTTCCCATGACACAGTACTGATATTCTGTGTTCCTTAAATTAATATATTAGTTAAAATTCAGAAACTGCTACTTAATAGAATTTGGGAATCCAAATTTTATTTATAGAGATCACACTTACTTAGTATGCGACCTACAAAGGTTTTTGTTGTCTCTCCTTTAGATTGCCAGAAGATCTACAAAATGAACCTGGCAATTTCCACATTGTTTTACACAAATCTTTATAAGATTTGTAAATGTATGTATCTTCTAATAATTATTATTAAACATTGAAAGGAAGAACAATTTTTAGATGTACTAAGTTGAACACGAAATTCAGGGAAAAATAGTATAGCTTTATTAGAGAGAGACAGTATTAATCAGTTCCTTTACATCCTTATAGTTGAGCTTGAGGGAATTAAGACATTTGACTTCCTGTGAAACCAGTTAACCATACTTTAGATTGAGGATGACCCAGCTTAGAGATGGGTCAAGATTACATCAACAAGAATATGTAGACTCCAGTTGATTCTCAGAGCTCCCTGGCTTATCCCCAAGTCTTAGTCAAAAAAAAAAAAAAAAAAAAACTTCATTAAGTCAGAAGAACCATTCCTTAGTCAACAGAATAATAGCGGGTTTTTGGTTTTTTTTTTTACACCAATGAGTTTTACATTTTTTTGAGAGTTACTGGATTTTTGTTGACTGATAAGTCTGCAAATAAGTTTTCACTAACAACACATTATGATATAAACCATACCTTACCTATAGCCAGGATCCCTTATCTACAATTCTGAAAACTAAAAAACTCAGAATACTAAACAAAAAAAGCTTTTATGAGAGCCACCAATATATATTTTTAAAGATTTATTTATTTATACAAGAACGGGATACAGGCCAGAGTTGCGGGAGGGTGAGAGAATTCACCAGAGACATAGTGAGGAGCAGAACAGTCAGACAGATCGAAAACACCACTAAGGGGAGCAGCGGGTGCCACAGAAGAGGTCTGTGGTGCCATGTGGGTATCTCCTGAGCCGGCCAGGAATTGAACCCTCACTGTAGAGGCTGAGGACAGCTTCACAGCGTTGTGCTCAACCTGCTGCGCCACCGGGGAGGCCAACATTTTTTTTTTACTGTGATAAAGTACATACAATTTACCATTTAAATCATTTCTAAGTGGACAGACTAGTGGTGTTAATAAGTAAATCACATTCTTGCACAACTATCATCACCATCCATCTCCAGAATATTTTTCATCTTCCCAAAGTGAAACTCACACCCTTTAAATAATAACACCCTATTCTCTTCTGGCCCCTAGCAGCCACTCCACTCTGTATCTATGAATTTGCCTCTCCCAGGCATCTCATATAAGTGGAGTTTTGTGACTGTTTCTCTTAGCACTATGTCTTCAAGGTGCATCCACATTGAGTGTGTGTTAGTTTCCTTTCTTTTTAAGACTGAATACATATTCCATTCTGTATCCACATTTTGTTTTATTCATTCGTCAGTTAATGGGTACTTGGGTTACTTGTATCTTTTGGCTATTGTAAATAATGCTGTGATGAACATGGGTATATAGATATCTTTTTGAGATCCTGCTTTCAATTCCTTTGGATATATATTCAGAAATATTGTTGTATTTCTACTTGAATGTTTTTCAGGCTTTTCCATTGCAACTGTGCCATTTCACGTTCCTACCAGCAGCCATTTCTGATAAGTGTGAAGTGTTAATCTCATTGTGGTTTTTATTTGCACTTTCCCTAATGGTATAGTTATATTGAGCATTGTCATAAGCTTATTGGCTATTCATATATCTTCTGTAATATATAATATATATATTACATCATCCCTCATTTTTGTACAATGTATGATTTCCCATGAAATTCCCACTGCCATTCACCTGTGCACTATCACCATAGTCCGTTGTGCTCTTCCCTCCCCTGTCCTGATCCCTCTCCCTCCTCCTCCCCTACAGAATGTCTCTGTTCTATGGTTGCCTCTTGATTTTGATTTTTACTTTATTATAGTTATTTTTTCCCCTGATCCCTTATTTTGTTCCTCTACATTCCTCCTATAAGTGAAACCATCCGATATTTTTCTTTTTCTTTCTGACTTATTTCACTGAGCATAATCCCTTTCAGCTCCATCCATGTTGCTGCGGATGACATGACTTTATCCTTTTTGGTTGCTGGGTAATATTCCATTGTATATATATATATATATATATATATACCACATCTCTTGATCCAGTCATCTATTTTTTGGCATTTGGGTTGTTTCCATAGCTTACCTACTGTAAATAGTGCTTCAATAAACATAGGAGTGCAGATGTACTTTTGAATTAATATTTTTCTGTCCTTTGGGTAGATACCTAGGAATGGAATTGCTGAATCATATGAAAGCTCCATTTTTAATAGTTTGAGGAACCTCCACACAATTCTGTGGAGAAATTTCTAACAATTAGTTTGCCTGTTTTAAAATCATGTTGCTTGGCCTTTTTGTTACAGTGTTGTGAATTCTTTATATATTCTGGGTATTAACCCCTAATCAATGTTCTTCCATTCTTATCAGTTGCCTTTTTTCTGTTGTGTCCTGTGATATGTAAAAATTTTTAAGTTTGATGTAGTCTAATTTATTTTTACTTGTTAACTCTGCTTTTGGTGTCATATCCAAGAAATCTTTGCTAGTTGCAATATCATGAAGCTTTCTCTTTATTTTTTTAAAACTAGATAATAATGCTTTTTCTCCCAAGATCCTAATTCCAGTGCTCATATATGTATTTATTTTTTTTCTGGCTAAATTAATTTATTTTTTTAATATTTTATTTTATATAATTCTTACATCATTTTCATCTTTACCAATGTATGCATTTTCATTATGGTTATATTCCCCATATAAATGCACACTCCCCCTTATTTTGACTCTAGTCCTTCCTCTCACGCGCCGCCCTCTCCCCCCCCAACCCCCCGTAGTATGTCTCTGGTTTACAAATACTTGTTGATTTGATTTTTACTTTGTATTGATTAGTCTTTTTCCTGGTCTCTTATTTAAATTTTCTAAATTCCTGCTATGAGTGAGACCATCGGTATTTTTCCTTTTCTTTCTGACTTATTTCGCTGAGCATGATCCCTTCTAGCTCCATCCATGTTGCTGCAAACTGCATGTGTTTATCTTTTGTGATTGCTGAGTAATATTCCATTGTGTATATGTACCACATCTTCTTGATCCAGTCATCTATTTTTGGGCATTTGGGTTGTTTCCATAGCTTAGCTATTGTAAACAGTGCTGCTATGAACATAGGGATGCACGTGCCCTTTGGAATTAATGTTTCTGTGTCATTTGGGTAAATACCTAGGAGTGGAATTGCTGGATCATATAGAAGCTCTATGTTTAAGTAGGTCAAGAAAACTCCACTCAGCTCTCCATAGTGGTTGTACTAGTTTGCACTCCCACCAACAGTGCAGGAAAGTTCCTTTTTCTCTACAACCTCGCCAACATTTGTTGTTGCTAGTTTTTTTATTATGTGCTATTCTCACTGGTGTAAGATGGTATCTCATTGTAGTTTTGATTTGCATTTCCCTGATTACAAGTGATGTTGAACATTTTTTCATATGCCTGTTGGCCATATGCATTTCCTTTCAGAGAAGTTTCTTTTTAGCTCTTCTGCCCATTTTTTGACTGGATTATTTACTTTGTTGTTGTTGAGTCTCATCAGCTCTTTGTAGATTTTTGTGATCAGTCCTTTATCATTAGTGTTGTGTGCAAAAATGTTCTTACAGTCAGTGGGGTTTCTCTTTGTTTTCGTTATTGTCTCTTTTGCTGTGTAGAGGCTCTTTAATTTGATGTAGTCCCAGCTGTTGATCTTTGCCTTCACTATCACTGCTTTGGGTGATGTGTCTGTAAAGATGTCTTTGATGTGCATATCACGTAGTATTTCGCCTATATTTCCTTCTATGTATTTTATGGTTTCAGGTCTTATGTCTAGTTCTTTAATCCATTTTGAGTTGGTTTTTGTGCATGGTGTGAGGTAGTAGTACAGTTTCATTCTTTTGCATGTAGTGACCCAGTTTTCCCAGCACCATTTGTTGAACAAACTTTCTTTGCTCCAGTGCATATTCTTTGTTCCTTTGTCAAAGATTAGTTGACCATAAATCTGTGGGTTTGTTTCTGGGTTTTCTATTTAATTCCATTGGTCTGTGTGTCTGTTCTTGTTCCAATACCATGCAGTTTTGATGATTATGGCTTTGTACTATATAGTTTGAAGTCTGGGAGTGTGATGCCTCCATTCCCTTTTTTTTTTTTTTTTTCAGGATAGCTTTGGCTATTTGGGGTTTTTGGTGCTTCCATATGAATTTCATCAATAATGTCATTGAAATTTTTATTGGAATAGCATTGAATCTGTAAATTGCTTTTGGTAGGATGGCCATTTTAATAATGTTAATTATTCCAATCCATGAGCAAGGGATGTCTTTCCATTTTTTGTGTCTTCTTCTATTTCTTTTAACAGTGCTTTATAGTTTTCTTTGTATAGGCCCTTTACCTCTTTTGTTAGGTATATTCCGAAGTATTTGATTTTTTTTGTTTCAATAATTAAAGGGATGGTTTTTTTTTTTAATTTCTTCTTCAGATTTATTGTTTGTGTATAGGAAGGCTACTGATTTTTGCATGTTGATTTTGTATCCTGCCACTTTACTAAACTGACTGATTAGTTGAATTAGTTTTTCTGTGGAGTTTTTGGGGTTCTCTATGTACATTATCATATCATCTGCAAATAGTGATAGTTTAACTTCTTCCTTCCCTATTTGGATTCCTTTTATGTCTTTCTCTTGTCTTATTGCTCTGGCTAGGACTTCCAGTATTATATTGAAAAGCAGTGGTGAGAGTAGATATCCTTGTCTTGTTCCAGATGTTAATGGAAATGCTTTCAGTTTTTTGCCATTGAGAATGATACTGGATGTGGGCTTGTCATATATGGCCTTTATGATGTTGAGATATGTTCCTTGTATCCCAAGAGTTTCAAGGGCCTTTATCATAAATGGGTGTTGTACTTTGTCAAAAGCTTTCTCAGCATCTATTGATATTGTCATATGGTTTTTATATTTTTTTTGTTGATGTGTTGGATAACATTGATTGATTTTTGAATGTTGAACCATCCTTGTCCCTGGATTAAATCCTACTTGGTCGTGGTGAATTATCTTAAGGATACATTGTTGGTTTCTGAAAGCTAAAATTTTTTTTTTTTTTTCCATCTTGTTGCTCATTTATTTTTGTTTTTTTTTTTTTTTTTATAAATTTTATTGTTATATTCCCCATACAATTGCAGCCCCCCATTCTGACCCCAATCCCTCCCCTCCCGCCCCCGCCCCCCTAAAGTGTCTCTGGTTCATAGTTTTTTGTTGATTTTGATTTTCACTTTCTTATAGTTTTTCATTTTCCTGGTCCATTATTTAAGTTTTCTAGATTCCTGCTATGAGTGAGACCATCCGGTATTTTTCTTTTTCTTTTTGGCTTATTTCGCTGAGCATGATCCCTTCCAGCGCCATCCATGTTGCAGCAAATTGCATGTGTTTATCTTTTTTGAATGCTGAGTAATATTCCATGGTATATATGTACCACATCTTCTTGATCCAGTCATCTATTTTTGGGCATTTGGGTTGTTTCCAAAGCTTAGCTATTGTAAACAGTGCTGCTATAAACATAGGGGTGCAGGTGTTCTTTGGAATTGATGTTTCTGTGTCCTTTGGGTAAATACCTAGGAGTGGAATTGCTGGTTCATATGGAAGCTCTATGTTTAGTAGGTCCAGAAATCTCCACACAGCTTTCCACAGTGGTTGGACCAGTTTGCACTCCCACCAACAGTGCAGAAGAGTTCCTTTTTCTCCACACCCTCGCCAACATTTGTTGTTGCTAGTTTTTTTAATATGTGCCATTCTCACTGGTGTAAGATGGTATCTCATGGTAGTTTTGATTTGCATTTCCCTGATGACAAGTGATGTTGAACATTTTTTCATATGCCTGTTGGCCATTTGCATTTCCTCTTCAGAGAAGTTTCTTTTAAGCTCTTCTGCCCATTTTTTGACTGGATTATTTTCTTTGTTGTTGTTGAGTCTCATCAGCTCTTTGCAGATTTTTGTGATCAGTCCTTTATCATTAGTGTTGGGTGCAAAAATGTTCTCCCAGTTGGTGGGGTTTCTCTTTGTTTTTGTTATTGTCTCTTTTGCTGTGCAAAAGCTCTTTAATTTGATATAGTCCCAGCTGTTTATCTTTGCCTTCACTATCACTGCTTTGGGTGATGTGTCTGTAAAGATGTCTTTGATGTGCAAATCACGTAGTGTTTCACCTATATTTCCTTCTATATATTTTATGGTGAAAGCTAAAATTTTATTGAGGATTTTTGCATCCGTGTTCACTAGAGAGATTGGCCTGTAGTTTTCCTTTTTTGTGTTGTCCTTGTTCAGTTTTGGTATTAGTGTAATGTTGGCTTCATAAAAAGTGTTTGGTATTAAACCTTCCTTCTCAATTTTTTGAAGAGTTTGTGAAGGATAGGCACTAATTTATTTCTGAATGTTTGGTAGAATTCATTTGTAAATCCATCAGGTCCTGGGCTTTTGTTTTTGGGGAGGTTTTTGATTACCATTTCAATTTCGCTGCTTGTAATTGGTCTGTTTAGGTGTTCTATTTCATCTTTATCTAGCTTTGGGTGATTGTAGAGTTGTAGGAATTTGTCCATCTCCTCTAGATTGTTGAACTTGTTTCCATATAACTGTTCATAGTAGTTTCTGATTATTCTTTTGATTTCTGCTGTGTCTGTTGTGATTTCTTCTCTTTCATTTGTGATCCTATTTCTTTGTGCTTTCTCCCATTTTTCCTTTGTGAGCCTGGCTAGGGGTTTGTCTATTTTATTTTTTTTTTTCAAAGAACCAGCTCTTGGTTTCATTGATCTTTTGGATTTTTTTTTAGTTTCGCTTTCATTTATTTCTGGTTTGGTTTTTATTATTCTACCGGTTTTGGGGTTTTTTTTTGTTGTTGTTGTTCTTTTTCTAGTTCTTTGAGCTTTGAGATTAGGTTGTTTCTTTGAGTTCTTTCTTGTTTCTTGATGTGAGCCTCTATTGCTATATATTTTCCTCTTATACTGCTTTTGCTGCATCCCATGCATTTAGGAAATTGGTGTGCTCCTTGTCATTCAACTCAAAGTGTTTTTTAATTTCTTCTTTGATCTCCTCATTAGTCCAGTGGTCTTCCAGTAGTGTGGGTTTCAATGTCCATGAGGTAGGAGAGTTCCTTTCCTTCTTTTTATGGTTTATTTCTAGTTTGATGCCTTCATGGTCAGAGAAGATGGTTGATATGATTTCAATCTTGGTGTATCTGTCGATGTTTGTCTTGTGTCCCAGTATGTGATCGATCCTGGAGAATGATCCTTGTGTGCTTGAGAAAAATGTGTACTCAGATTTTTTTGGGTTTAGTGTTCTATAGATGTCTGTTAGGCCCATGAGCTCTAGATCTTTATTTAGAGCTTCAGTGTCCTTACTTATTTTTTGTCTCGTTGATCTATCCATTGTTGATAGTGGTGTGTTGAAGTCTCCTACTACATGTTTTTTTTTCTGATGTCTGTTTTCAGAGATGATAATAGTTGTCTGATATATTTTGGTGCTCTTTCATTTGGTGAGTATATGTTAAGGAGTGTTATTTCTTCTTGAAGTATTGTCCCCTTGATCATAATGTAGTGACATTGGGGTCTCTTTTTACCTTTTTAACTTTGAAATCTGTTTTATCTGATAAAAGTATAGCTGTTCCTGCTTTCTTTTTTGGTCCATTTGCTTGTAGGATTGTTTTCCATCCTTTAACTTTCATTCTATTTTTATCTTTTGTACTTAAATATGTTTCCTGGACACAGCAAAAGGTTGGGTTTTGTTTCTTAATCCAGCCTGTGACTCTGTGTCTTTTTATTGAAGAGTTTAGTCCATTTACATTTAGAGTTAATATTGATATGTTAGCATCTGTATTTGCCATTGTGTTTGTCTTTCCTCTAATTTTATTTATTTATTCCTTTAATAACTTTTTTTTTTTTTGGCCTTCTTTCTTTGTTGTTCATCCCTCTGTTGGTTCTGGCTTCTGGTTTTAGGACTCCTTGTAGTATTTTTTGGAGTGGGGGTTTAGTCGTAATGAAATTCCAGAGTTTCTGTTTGTCTGGGAAGGTCCTTATTCATTCTACATAGAGGAAGGAAAACTTTGCAGGATAGAGTATTCTTGGTTGGCATTTGTTGTCTTGGAGTCTCTTGACTATGTCCCTCCACTCTCTCCTTGTCCATAGTGTTTCTCCGGAGAAATCTGATGTCAGCCTGATTGGTTTTCCTTTGAATGTTATCTGTTTCTTCCCTCTTGTCAGCTTCTTATTTTTTCCTTGTCTTGGATTCTTGGGAGCTTTACTGTTATGTGTCTTGCTGTATTTTTCCTTTCATCATGGAAGTTTGGTGTTCTTCTTGCTTCTTGTATGTCTAGTTTCAGCTCCTTCACGTTTGGGAAGTTCTATTCAATTATTTCCTTGAATATTTTCTCTGTTCCTAGGTCTCTCTCCTTTCCTTCTGGGATTTCTATAACTCTTATATTTCCTTGCTTCATGGAGTCAGATAGTTCCTGAAGTCTTTCTTCAGTCTTTTTCCTTTGTACTTCTCTTTCCTTTTCTGTTTTGGTTCTTTGTATTTGTGTCTTCAAGAGTACTTATTCGTTCTTCCATTTCATCTATTCTGCTTTCACTGCTTTTCCCAGAGTTCTTTAGCTCCTCCATTAATTCTTTGATCTCCTGCATTTCTTTTACGTCCCTCATTTAGGGATTCAATTTTATTCTTCTGATCATTGATTATTTTTCCCATATCATTTTTGACTTCCTTCAGTTTTTTAATCATGGCAATTTTAAATTATCTTTCTGGAAGGCTCAGAAGTTCTTCCAAGTCACTGTCGTTGCAATCTGGTGGGTGGTTTTCTTTTGGTGGTGTGTCTTTTACCTGAGGAGTTGCTCCGTTGCATGTAGTTTTTCTTCTCCCTGCTGCTTGTTTTCTAATTTGCCCTATGCATTGGGACCCTGTGTCGGTGGTACTGGCCGGCATCTTTTTGGTGTGCTCTTTCTGGGATTTCGGAAACTGAAATCCTGTCCAAACAGGATCCGGTCCAAACGAGTCAAATACTGTTATCCCAGAAGTCCAGTGAGGCAGTGGTACTTTGAGTAAGTTAATGGTCACTGTCACAGATTATCTCCTCCTTTTATGTTTGTTTAATTCCAAAGGTGTGTCTTGAAGTCCCACAGACTTCTCTGGAGGTGGGGCTGCTGGATTACGCTCTGGGCTCCAAATCGGTGTATCCCCTCTGGGTTCCATTCCCTGCTAGGGGGGACCATGCTTGTGGGGAACTTCAGGTCACCTCTGGCTCTGCGGGGAGACTTCTGCCAGTTTCAAGCAGTCTTTATTGAAGAAAGGTCCCTGTTCTAAGATGGCCATTCGGAGACATACTCTCTTGCATGCCCGGTCTGCCCCAGTTGTGGGTGCCCGCTCCCTCTCTGGGCTGAAGCTTTCTCTTTATATCTTTTATATATGCTTTGTAGTTTCAGCCCTGTATTTAGGTTTTTGACCTATTTTGAGTTAATTTTTATATATGGGTAAGAGTTCAATATTTTTTTCAATATATTATTTAGAGCCAGTTCAGCAGCAAAACCTGACCTGTGCTGTTTATTGTCTAAATACATTTCTCTGCAAAAATGTTTTATTTCAAATTGTCCTAAATCCTACTGCATATGTTACATGAATCCAACCTCCAAAATTGTATGAATTCCAAAAGCACCTGACCCCGCCCCAAAAGAATTTCCAGTACATTGGATGGTAGATCTCTAATACATTTTTCAGTGACTCAAATTCTAGAACTTTCAGACTTGTGAGGGAGAGACACTGGATGTGTGTGTGTGGGTTTCTCACCTTTTGGATAAATAAAAACAGGCTTTGCGTTATCAGAATCAAACTAGTAGTAAGATTAACTTGTGTCTTACACAATATTTTGAGGTTGATTTTTTTTTTACAATGTTTTCTTTCATTTCTCAGGTGTAGTCCCCATAAAATTTCTACTACCAATTCACCCATGCACCATCACCATAGTCCCTTGTGCTCTCCTGCCCTTGTTTTGATCCCTTTCCTTCCCCCACCCCTACAGAATAGCTCTGATTTATAGTTGTCTGTTTATTTTTGTTTTGTTGTTTTTGTTGTTGTTATTTTTTTTCTTGATCCCCTAAAGTCCTCCTATAAGTGAAACCATCTGGTATTTTTCTTTTTCCTTCTGACTTATTTCACTAAGCATAATCCCTTTAAGCTCGATCCATGTTGCTGCGAATGGCATTGGTTTATCTTTTTTGATTGCTGAATAGTATTCCATTGTGTATATATATACCACATCTTCTTGATCCAATCATCTGTTCTTTGGATTTTTGGTTGATTACAAGTGTTACCTATTAGAAATAGTGCTGCAATAAACATAGGGGTGCATGAATTCTTTTGAATTAATTTTTTTTTCCTTTGGGTATATCCCTAGTAGTGGAATTGCTGGGTCATATGGTACCTCCATTTTTAGTAGTCTGAGGAACCTCTATACAGCTTTCCATAGTGGTTGGACCAATGCATTCCCACCAGCAGTGTAGGAGTGTTCCTTTTTTACCACATCCTCACCAACATTTGCAGTAGCTAGTTTTTTTAAAATATGTGCCATTCTTACTGGTGTAAAGTGTTGTATCATTGTGCTTTTAAATTGTATTTCCCTGATTATGAGGAAAGTTGACCATTTTTTCCTATACCTGTTGGCCATTTGCATTTCCTCTTTGGAGGTGTCTTTTTAGCTCTTCTGCCCTTTTTTGGAGAGGACTGTTTATTTTGTTTTTGTTGAGTCATGTGAGTTCTTTGAATATCTTTGTGATCAATCCCTTATAAGTTGTATGGAGTGCAAAAATTTTCTCCTAATCAGTGGGGAGTCTCTTTGTTTTGGTTAATGTCTCTTTTTTCTGTACAGAAACTCTTTAATGTGATGTAATCCCAGCTGTTTTATCTTTTCCTTCACTTTCTTTGCTTTAGTTGATGTGTCTTTAAAGATGTTACTGAGATGTATGTCATGTAGTGTTTTGCCTATATTTTCTTCTATATATTTTATGGTTTCAGGTCTTATGTCCAATTCTTTGATCCATTTGAGTGGTTTTTTTGTGCATGGTGTGAGGTAGTAGTCTTGCTTAATTCTTTTGCATGTAGCAGTCCAGTTTTTCCAGTACCAGTTATTGACCAAATTGTCTTTGTTCCATTGCATATGTTTTGCTCCTTTGTCAAAGATTAGTTGCCCATAAATCTGTGCATTTATTTCTGGGTTTTCTATTTGATTCCATTGGTCTGTGTGTCTGTTTCTGTTCCAGTACCATGCAGTTTTAATTATTATAGCTTTGTAGGTAGTTTGAAAACTAGGATTGTGATACCTCCATTCCCCTTCTTTTGTCAGGAGCTTTGTCTATTTGAGTTTTTTTGTGTCTCCATATGAATTTCATCAATATTTGTTCTATTTCTTTGAAGAATGTCATTGAGATTTTTATTGGAATAGATAGCATTGAATCTGTAAATTGCTTTGGATAGGATGGCCATTTTGATAATGTTAATTTTTCCAATCCATGAGCAAGGGATAACTTTCCATTTCTTTGTGTCTTCTTCTAGTTCTTTTAACAATGTTTTATAATTTTCTTTGTATAAGTCATTCACCTCTTTTGTTAGGTGTATTCCCAAGTATCTGATTTTTTTTTTTTTTTGCTTCAATTATAAAAGGGATTTTTTTTAAAGAGGCATGCATTTTTATTTATTTATTTGTTTGTTTTTTGTTTATTTGTTTGTTTATACATGCACTGGGTACAGTCAGAAGCGCGGGAGGGTGAGAGAATTCACCAGAGCCAGAGCGGGGAGCAGAGCAGGCAGAAGGACTGAAGTGCACTACTGAGGGGAGCAGCGGGTGGCTGGAGAGGTCCGCACGCCATGTGGGACCCTCCTCCAGTGGCTGGGGAGCAGCCGGGGATCGAACCCGCGCAGGCAGCTTCGCAACCCAGCGTTCAACCGCTGCGCCATCGGGGAGGCCCTAAAAGGGATTTTTTTTTTTTAATTTCTTCTTCAGCTTGATTGTTTGCATATAGGAAGGCTGCTGATTTTTGTGCGTTGATTTTGTATTTTTCTACTTCACTAAACTGGTTGATTATTTTGATTAGTTTTTCTGTGGAGTTTTTAGGGTTCTCTATGTGTATTATCATATCATCTGCAAATAGTGATAGTTTTACTTCTTCTTTCCTATTTGGATTCCTTGAATGTCCTTTTCTTGTCTTATCCTAGCTCTGGCTAGGACTTACAGTATTGTATTGAAAATGGTGAGAGTGGATATCCTTGTCTTGTTCCAGATCTTAATGGAAAGGCTTTCAGCTTTTCACCATTGAGAATGATATTGGCTAGGGGCTTGTCATATATGGCCTTTATTATGTTAAGTTATGTTCCTTCTATCCCAAGAATTTCAAGACCAATATCATAAATGGATGTTGAGTTTTGTCAAATGCTTTCTCAGCATCTATTGATATGATCATATGGTTTTTATTTTTTGTTGATGTGTTGGATTACATTAATTGATTTACATATATTGAACCATCCTTCTGTTCCTGGAATAAATCCCACCTGGTCATGGTGAATTTTCTTTTTGATGCATTGTTGGATTCTGTTGGCTAGGATTGTATTGAAGATTTTTACATCAGTGTTCATTAGAAAGATTGACCTCTAGTTTTTTTTGTGTTGTCCTTATTTGGTTTTGGTATTAGTGTAATATTGGCTTCATGAAATGTGTTTGGTGGTATCCCTTTCTTTTTATCTTTTTGAAATAATTTGTGTAGGATAGGCACTAGTTCGTTTCTGAATGTTTGGTAAAATTCATTTGTAAAGCCATCTGGTTCTGGGCTTTTGTTTTTGGGGAGGGTTTTGATTACTGTTTCAATTTCACTGCTTGTAATTGGCCTGTTTAGGTGTTCTCATTCTTCTTTATCTAGCTTTGGATGATTGTAAAGTTGTAGGAAGTTTTCCATCTCTTCTAGATTGTTGAACTTACTTGCATATAACTGTTCATAGTAATCTCTGATAAATTTTTTGATTTCTGCTTTGTCTGTTGTAATTTCTCCTCTTTTGTTTATGATCCTATTTATTTGTGTTTTCTCCCATTTTATCTTTGTGAGTCTTCCTTTTATAATTGCTTTTGCTGTGTACCATATGTTTGGCAGAGTTGTATCCTCATTATCATTCATCTCAAGGTATTTTTTAATTTTTTCTTTTATCTCCCCATTGATCCAGTGGTCTTCCAGTAGTGTGGGTTTTGAGCTCCATGAGGTAGGAGGGCTCCTTGCTTTCTTTTCATGGTTTATGTCTAGTTTGGTGCCTTTATTGTCAGGGAAGATAGTTGGTATTATTTTGATCTTAGTGTATCTTATGATGTTTGTCTTGTGTCCCAGTATGTGGTCAGTCCTGCAGAATGATCCGTGTGCACTTGAGAACACTCTATAATACAATATTTTAGGGTGCAGTGTACTGTAGATGTCTGTCAAGCCCATGAGGTTTGGGTCCTTGTTTATTTTTTGCCTTGATGATTTATCCATTGGAGAGAGAGGTGTGTTGAAGTCTCCTACTACATATGTATTTTCTCTGTGTCTGTTTCAGAGATGAGAATAATTGTCTAATATATTTTGGTGCTCCTTAATTTGGTGAGTATATGTTGATGAGTGTTATGTCTTATTGATGTGTTATTCCCTTAATCATAATGTAGTGACCATCTAGGTCTCTTTTTACCTTTTTTAGTTTGAAGTCTTTTTTATCTGATATCAATACAGCTGTTCCTGCCTTCTTTTTTGGTCCATTTTCTTGTAGGATCCTTCCCAACCTTTTACTTTCAGTCTTTGTTTGTCTTTTGTAGTTAAGTGTTTTTCCTGGAGGCAACAGAAAGTTGGATTCTGCTTTTTAATCCAGCCTGCTACTCTGTGTCTTTTTTATTGATAAGTTTAGTCCATTTACATTTCAAATTAATATTGATATGTTGGCATCTGTATTTGCCATTTTGTTTGTTTGATTTTTTTTTTTGTAATGTTATTCCTTGTCTTATTCTGTTTTTATTCCTCTGTTGGTTTGGGCTCTAGGACTTTTTGAAGTTTTTAGGACTTCTTTGTAGTATTTTTGGTTTATCTGTAACGAATTTCTGTATATTCTGTTTGAGTAGGTCCTTACTTTTTCTTTGTAGAGGAAGGAGAGCTTTGCAGGGTATAGTATTTTTGGTTGGCATTTGTTGTCTTGGAGTTTGTTGTATATGTCACTCCATTGTGTATATGGATTACTGTAGTTGCTTTTAACTTGTGTCTCTTAACAAGTATTCTCACAATAGTAACGAGATAGATTGCTCAAAAATTTACATGGGCCATTGTGTATATGTACCACATCTTCTTGATCCAGTCATCTATTTTGGGGCATTTGGGTTGTTTCCATAGCTTAGCTATTATAAATAGTGCTGCTGTAAACATAGGGGTGCAGGTGCCCTTTAGAATTAATGTTTCTGTGTCATTTGGGTAAATACCTAGAAGTGGAATTGCTGGATCATATGGAACTTCTATGTTTAGTAGGTCAAGAAATCTCCACACAGCTCTCCATAGTGGTTGGACCAGTTTGCACTCCCACCAGCAGTGCAGAAGAGTTCCTTTTTCTCCACAACCTCGCAAACATTTGTTGTTGCTAGTTTTTTTATACACAATGTAATATTACTCAGTAATCTAGAATGGTAAACACATGCAGTTTGCAGCAACATGGATGGAGCTAGAAGGGATCATGCTCAGTGAAATAAGTCAGAAAGAAAAAGAAAAATACCGGATGGTCTCACTCATAGCAGGAATTTAGAAAACCTAAATAAGGGACCAGGAAAAAGACTAATTAATACAAAGTAAAAATCAAAATCAGCAAGAAACTGTAAACCAGAGACATACTATGGGGGTGGGGGGGAGAGGAAGGATTAGGGTCAAAATAAGGGGGGGGTGAAATTTTATGAGGAATATAACCAAAATGAAAATGCATACATTGTGCAAAAATGAAAAATGATGTAAAATTATATAAAATAAAATGTTAAAAAAATTTACATGGGCCAGATCACATTACTCCTTTCTTCAAAACCCTGTGATTCCTCATTTCCCTCACATAGAATCCTATTCCTTAGGATGTTCTCCCAGCACCTTCACACTCATACCCTCCTCCCCCTGCTCTGCCCTCTGTGCTGGGTTCCTGTCTAACCTGCAGGCATGTGCCCAGCTCTAGCCTCTGCACCCCCAATTTTCTTCCTCTCTCTATAGTTCTCTGTAAGGAATCTGCATGACTATTTCCCTCTCCTTCAAGCCTTTGCTCACATGAATCTGCCCTGATGCCCTCATTTAGAACTGCAGCCCACCATGCTTCCACCCCAGGACACTCCTGACTTCCTTCTCTCATATCTGCTTTTGTCACAAACCTGTCTGCTATGCTTTTAAAGGTTGTCTATTTCCGCAAGGGCATAAATCTGCTCATACACCGCCACCTCCCCTGTGTTTAGAACTGTGCCTGGCACATGCCTGTGTCCCGGAAATGGTGCCCTAGAAACAGCTTGAAGATGAATGAATGAAGAGCATGTGCATGCTGTGTGACAGGAACACCGTGCTTGTAGAGGAGTGCGTGACAGGATTGCAGAGGGAGGAGCTGCACTCCTAAGTGTCAGTCTGATGTTTAAGATTGACCCCCAAGGACTGTCAGCATAAGGTCATAGAACAGGTTTAGGAAGGCAGCTGTTGGGTCAGCTCTGCGTCTCATACCCTGCACTGCTGTGGGGTGGAGAGCACCAGGGCATGGGACAGAGTTAGAGATGGGAGCCCAGGCTCTTCTTATTACCCTATTTTTTTTAAATCAGGGAAGACTGAGGATCCTACAGTTCTGTGGTTCTCATTTGGGGGTGACTGTCTCCTGTAGGACATTTGGCAATGTCTGGAGATATTTCTGATGGTCACAACTGTGGGGGTGCTGCTGGCTTTTTGGAGTAGAGGACAGAGACACTGCTATATATCTTACAATGGCATCTCACAGTGAAGAATTATCCTGTGTTAAATGTTAACAGTGCCATGGTTGGGAGACCCAACTATAGAGCATTCAAAAGACCAGTTCTCAAACCTGAGAACAGTTTGCTTACAATAGAAACAAAGCAAGCACATTCCATTTTTCTGCTGGTCCCCTGGGTGGCTTTGTCACTCACCTATACTCCTGTGGCCACTACCATCTCCTCCCCTGCCTCCCCACTGTTGTCTTTCGGGTCATGCCTGCAGCCTCACTGTTGTTCTGCTGAGAAAGCGGAGGTGCCACAAAGGTTGTGCACAGGCACAGGGGACTATGGGGGTATGCCTGGAGCATGTTTGTTCACAGTTTGTGTGGAATGCGGTGTCGGACAAGGAGAGGCCGACTAGCTCATTTTGGTAGTAATTCTCCTGTAAACACTTTTCTGGAACTGACCTTCTATCACAACCAGCCTGGATGTTCTTCCCCTGGGGTGGAGGCAGTGGGTTTGGTGGAGAGCGTTTATCTTCTGAGTTCCTGACAGATTGTGGGGACTCTTTAGAGAGCCTATGGCTCTAGGGATTTGGATCCTGTGGGGTGGATTTGGGAATAGCCAAAGGTTTTGTAAGGAGTTAATTTCACTATGAATTCTGCTGGAAATTTTAGGTAGAGACCATGAAAACAGGAGTAGCATACAGTGGGTGCTAATGCTGGAGGTGACCTGAGTCCCAGTTCCTAAACTGGGGAGGGCTGCAACCTTCCTACAGCAGGTTCTAGTACCAGTGCACTCTGAGAGGTGGGGGCATGGGGGAGGGCTCTGTACTATAACTCTGGGCCCTTGAGCAAATAATCTACATTTTCTGTGATGAAACTTCCTCATTTATTCAACAAATATTTGCCTGCCCTGCCTGGACTCAGCAAGCTGAGCTTGGAACCTCCCCCCATGTCCTTGTTAGCATTTCTAGGCATAGGGGCTGGGTGGTGTAGGTGAGCTTCATTCCCACCCACTTACCCATTATTTTCTCTTTGACTAAAAATTGAATACTCAAATTTATGCTTTCTTTTGCTCCTTTTTGTCATCAGGACTTAGGTTTTTTCATCCACTAGAGCAGTTTTCCGAAGTGCAGCTTAAGAACGCCATTGGGGGCCTCCCTGGTGGCGTAAGGGGTAAAGACGCAGCCTATGAAGTTGTCCACAGCCTCTGTAGCATGAGTTCGATCCCCCAGCTGGCCAGGGAGCTACCACATGGCGCAGCAGGCCTCTCCTGTCTCGCCTGCTGCTCTCCTCAGCAGTGTATTTCAGTCAGTCTGCCTGTTCTGTTCCCCACTCTGTCTCTGGTGAATACTCTCACCTCCCCCCCCACAACTCTGGCCTGTACCCCAGTTCTTGTATATATAAATAAATCTTTAAAAAAATGCCATTGAAATCACTGGTGATAAAGCCTGGAAATCTGGACTTTAAACATCTGACTAATGACTGAGCGTTTCTCAGCCTTGGGGATCTAAAATTGTCTAGGACTACCTCTGCTTCAGACCAGTTGAGAGGACTTGCTGATAGTGTCCAGGCATCTGTGTTTTAAAAAATTTCTCCATATAGCCTCTGATAAACAGTAAGGGTTGGAACTTCTGCTCTTGGTTCTTTACCACATCAGTCCTTGAAGTACCAGATTTAAAACTCCCCACTGCTAGTCTTCCCTTCTCAGGTCAAATAATGGGGGGAACATGTCCTTTTATCCCCTAAGTGACTTGTTCTCTCTTTGTGTATTGGGCCATAGCTTTTCCTTCTGAGAGCTTACAGTGAGAACACATCCAGATGGTAACAAACAACAGCGATGTCATCACACAAGGAAGGCATCTGTAGCAGTTTGTCCATTGCTGGCCCTTCCTGGAGCCAGAATCTGACAGAAAATTGTTTTCTACTGAGAGGTGAACTTAATAAAAAGACTCCAATGAAGCATAAAAACTTGCTGAGTAAAACATTAACTTATAGTTGATTAACTTCCTAAGTGCCAGACACTGGGTCAAGTGTTCAAATTTATTGTTGCTTTGAATCCTCATAATAATGCTATGATGTTTGAGTGCTGATACTCTCTTTATATAACATATAGAGAAAATGAAAATTTGAAAGATAAATAACTTGCCATGACACACAGCTGGGAGAGAGTGAGTCTTGGACATAAATCTAGTCTGTATAGTTAATCATTCAATGAATTAGTGAAAAGTAAGTTATGTCCTTTAGGTCGATGTTGATTTTCATGATATTCATGGACTGGATCTCCCTATGTCCAGACTTCAGTACTGTAGCAGAGAGGATTAAGAAGCAGCTGTTTTCCTACTCTCTGATCTGAACCCAGGCAAAGGGTTGTGAATGTTTTGTCAGCCTTAGAGGATTTTTCTAAGTAGATGGTTGCTCTCTACTGCCATCTGCTGGCTCTCTGGACCAAGCACAGGCCAGAGCCCCACATTTCTCATAGCAGAGTGGCAAAAGGTCAGCGCCCAAAACATGAACCCCTAATCATTACAGTGAAATGCCTTCAGTTCATACTGTCAGAAGTTTCCAAAACATGTATTTTTCCCAGGAAAAAGATCACTGCTCTAGTTTTTAAAAATTCACTGTTGATGGATTTCTAATCATCTTCCAAAGAATACCTTATATTTTTTTTAACAAGCAGAACAGAAGATAAAGAAGCCAAGACAAATCCCAAGACAGCAAGCTGCCTCAGCCAGCCCAGCTGGGAAACCATGATTACATTCCTGTTCTCTGCACTTGTGGCAAAGAAGTCAAAACTTAGACTGGATAGACAGAGGAAGGGAAATACTGTCAGAACTTTGACAGGGATCTGCCACTCACCCTTGTCTCTCAGGAATGTGGAAATTTCTTCTCTTCGCTGCTTTTGCAAGTCGAACAGCAGTTAGGCTTACAAATGATGAAAATCGGACATTATTAGGAAACTGCAGTGTAGTTCTCTACCTCCTGAGGTGTCTTTAGAAAACAATCCCTATTTAAAAGGTTTGCTTGGAAGTAGAAGTGGCCCAGTGTGCGATCTAACTTTATCATTGGGCCCCAAGGGTTGACTTGACTGATGCAACAAAACCCAATTTATCTGTTTGAGAAGCTGAGTGTTTATGGAGAACCTGAATTAGTCTCTGAGAGAAGTTTACAGTTCTTTAAGTTGATGTTGTAAACAATGAAAATGTAACTCCTTTCTCCTACCTTTCCAGCTCCCATTCCCCATATTTAGCCGGAAATATCAGTTTTAACTTCATTGCCTTTGCCATGTGTAAAGCTCCTCCCCCTTGTGTTGGTTAGCTCATTGGAACTTGTTTTCAAATGAAATCTCCTATATAATACAGATTGTGAAGTGCTGAGGGGAAAGCAGGAATGGGACCCTCAGACTTGGATGTGGACCCACTTACAGCCCTCTCCTTGCCAGGCCCCTGAGATTCTTCTAAAGACTCTAAGAACAACGTGGACACAGTTTGAGAATATGGTGAGGTGCTGTGTAACTTCACTAGCTTATCAGTTTTGGCTAAATTGAAGGTGGTTCTTCATCCCTAAATCTCTTTAAAATAGAGCAAATATTTTCAAAATGCTAATAACATTTGTCAGTTCCAGGTAGTGGGTCATTCATTGAAATATGCTTGTTCCTTTCTGAATTTTTTTCTCCAAAACAAGAATGTAAAGTATAGTGGGTATGGTGAGAAATAAATGTTTGCACACTGGACCAAATAGAATGCAGAGTCTTAGGTAAAGTTTCTTTTTTTAAGCCACTTAACTGTATATGCTTGCCACGCTGTTGGAGGCCACGGGATCTCAGCATGCTCATGCTTATAGTGGCACTGGGAAAGGGGCAGGGTCTTTAACACAGTCCATGGAATTATGAATGTGTTGTGGCTTGAATATTTTGATAACAGTTAAAATATATACTTTGTTAAGATATGTGCTGTAAAATATATACGTCTGTATAATCTATATCATTTTTATAGAGGTATAATTGGTGTAGAACATAAATTTCTGATATATAGCAATGATTCCATATATTATATATTGCAAAATGATCAACAATGTAAAACCTATTAACTAGACAGTAAGTCTAGTTAACATCCATCACCATACATGGTTATAATTTTTTTTTATCGTGATAAGAGCTTTTAAGGTCTACTCTCACCAACTTCCAAATATACAGTACAATATTATTAACTATAGTTGCTATGCTGTACATTACATATATATACTTCCAGTTGGATTTTGTTGCATAGATGTTTACTTAGAAATATCTGGCTTAGAATATAAGCTCCATTATGGTGTGTATCTGACTTGTTCACTGTTGATTTTCAGTCTTGGGCTCATAGTGGAAACTCAATAACATTTTTTTTTAAATGAGAGAATGAATGTGTTCCCCCTCCTCTGTAAATTCTCATTGAGGATAGAGATGGTGTCTTTGTTTTTCAGTATCTCCAGGGACTAACATGTTCATGATTTTGATGTTTTATTTACTCAACAATTCTTATTGAATTCTATGTGCCAGCCATTGTGCAAATTACCCAGAATGCAGCTGTGATTAAAACTGAGAAGACTCTTCACAGATATTAGTGAGAGGAAATGAATGATAAATGTAATAAACAAGTAAATTGTTTGGGTTTGTGACAATGTTAGAATATACTCTGTCTCTTTACTTCCTGTTTTTGAAGAACCAAGTGTTATATCTTTTCTATAAGAAACTTGGTTTTGATTTTTACTTTATTATAATTTGTAGATGATGCAAAGCCTGATTGGGGAACAATTAATTCACCCCCCTGAAAGAAAACAGGAATATGTTAATCAATGAATGGTAAATCACAAAAAAATATAAGAGATAAGGACAATACAGAGACACAGGTTAAAAGGCTATCCCCCTACAAGGCAGAATTTTCTCCATAGCTATGCTGCCTGCCCTGTCAGTTTGTTACCTTATCCCAACTGCATTCACCTCACATCTGTTCTTTCCAACCTGGAAAGCCTTATATGATGTTTGCAGTTGGAGAACTTTGAGTGATTGACCCTGAACTAGCTGTTAACAAGGTATCCCTACTTACTACTCACAGCAGGAATAATAAATCTGCTTTGTGTGCTGTCTTCTCCCATTTCAAGAAACATACTAATGATTTCAGAGCAAGAAGTAAAGAGAGTTATCTCATGTAAAAATAGCCTAGTAACAAAAAAAAATATGCTTTTGGTAAATAAATACTTTATCTCACTTGATCCTTTCAAGACCCCAGTATGTTGATTAAGATGAAATGTATGGTTAGGATGTCCATGTACCTTCAATTAATCCTCATATTGTCCCAGCATCCCATTTGGCTTAGCATTTGTCCTGGCTTTTTAAGAAGAGAGACTTTAGAGCACCTGCACCCCTATGTTTTTAGCAGCACTGTTTACAATAGCTAAGCTTTGGAAACAACCCAAATGCCAAAAAAATAGATGACTGGATCAAGAAGATGTGGTACATATACACCATGGAATATTACTCAGCATTCAAAAAAGATAAACACATGCAATTTGCAGCAACATGGATGGCGCTGGAAGGGATCATGCTCAGCGAAATAAGCCAGAAAGAAAAAGAAAAATACCGGATGGTCTCACTCATAGCAGGAATCTAGAAAACTTAAATAAGGGACCAGGAAAATGAATAACTATAAGAAAGTGAAAATCAAAATCAACAAAAACTATGAACCAGAGACACTCTATGGGGGGTGTGGGGGGGCGGGGAGGGAGGGATTGGCATCAAAATAAGGGGGTTGCAATTGTATGGGGAATATAAAAATAAAATTTAAATAAAAAAAGAAAAGAGACTTTATTCTTTTAAAGAAGTTTTATGTTTATAGCAAAATTGTGAGGAAGCTCCAGAGATTTCTCATATATCCCCTGCTTCCTCTCATATCCCCTGTCCCATATGTACACAGCCACCCTCACCACAGTTGTACATTTCTAACAGTGCCTAAACCTACATTTTCCATAACTACCCACAGTTCACATTCGGGCTTACTCTTGGAGTTTTACATTCTGTGGGTTTGGACACATGTATAATAAGAATAACAATCATTTTGTGATCCTAAAAATCTTTTGTGCTGTGTCTCGGTCTTGCATTTTTTATTTTGTAATAAAATACTATTTGAATTTTACATTTGAAAACTTTTTTTCATAGAACAATTTAGTAGTTCTTTCAACATAGTAAAATTACTTGTTTAATAAAATTTTCAAAATTTTACTTTCAAAAAAGTTGCAGTTTGAATGATAAAGTACATGGTCTCCATTGAGAAACTGGCCCCCAAAGAGGAAGGCATTCTCCCTCACACGTATAGTCAATCAGGTTTATGGCAGGATTAAAGCTTCCGGTACTTTCTGTACCAAAGACAAAGCCAGATTTCAAAGTTTATCACATTTCTTACCTTGTTCAGAGTATTTATGAAAGTGGAATTGCTTTTATATTTCTAATTCAGACATGAGAAAATTCACTACATAAGTAAATAATGAACCCTGTAAGGAATGGAACAGATCACAAGTCAAAACTTAGGCAAGTGAAGACCTGCCTGGAGAGGATAAAATTACTACAAGGTGGAAGTTTGGATTTAAAGGAGCACAATGCTTTTAAAGAAGATTCCATGAATTGTTAAGTCAGTGAAGAGTAACACCATCACTGACAAATGTTTGATGGTATTTTGAGATTGAAATTAGAGTTTCATTTGCATATTTCTGGGACATGGCACATGTTTATCCCACAGAATGAGTCTAAATTCTGATCAGTTACATGTTAAACTTGCTTATTGTGATAATTAACTCTTTTGTAGTTATCAGCCACATGTAATTTAATACAGTGTTAGCATTCTGAACATTGAAATAATTAACTTTTTATAGCAAACCAAGAGGAAATGATATCAAAGAGAGTTAGGTGTTCATAAAGACAGTTTTTTATATTTATTTTTTCATTTATTTTTAATTACTTTATATATTTTTACATCATTTTTCATTTTTGTACAATGTATGCATTTTCATCTTGGTTACAGTCCCATAAAATTCCTACCACTCATTCACTCATGAACTATCACCATGGTCCCTTGTGCTCTTCCCACCCTTGTTTTGATCCTACTCCATTCTCCCCCCGCCACCCTCCCCATGGTATGTCTCTGATTTATAGTTGCCTGTTGGTTTTGATTTTTACTTTATTATAATTAGTTTTCCCCCCTGATTCTTATTTGGATCCTCTACATTGCTGCTATAAGTGAGACCATCTGGTATTTTTCTTTTTCTTCTGGCTTATTTCACTGAGCATGATCCCTTCCACCTCCATCCATGTTGCTGCAAATGGCATGAGTTTATCTTTTTGGATTGCTGAGTAATATTCCAATGTATCACATCTTCTTGATCCAGTCATCTCTTTTTGGGCATTTGGGTTGTTTCCATAGCTTACCTATTGTAAATAGTGCTGCAATAAATATAGGGATGCAGGTATCCTTTTGAATTAATGTTTCTGTGTCCTTTGGGTAGATCCCTAAGAGGGGAATTGCTGGATCATATGAAAGCTCCATTTTGAGTAGTTTGAGGAACCTCCACACAGCTTTCCATAGTGGTTGGACCAGTTTGCACTCCCACCAGCAGTGTAGGAGAGTTCCTTTTTCTCCACATCCTCACCAACATTTGTTTTTGGTAGTTTTTTTTAATATGTGCCATTCTCACTGGTGTGAGATGGTATCTCATTGTGGTTTTGATTTGCATTTCCCTGATTACAAGTGATGTTGAACATTTTTTCATATGCCTGTTGGCCATTTGCATTTCCTCTTTGGAGAAGTTTCTTTTTAGCTATTCTTCCCATTTTTTGAATGGGTTATTTACTTTGTTTTTGTTGAGTCTTGTCAGCTCTTTATAGATTTTTGTGATCAGTCCCTTATCATTAGTATTGTGCGCAAAAATTTTAAACATAGTAGTTAAATCTTGCTGTAAAAACACATAAATCACATAGGAAAGAGTAGCCATTCTTGCATAAATTGATCCCAGTGGATAGGAAAGATGACCAACACATGTAAAGAAATGGCGAATAATGCAGAATGATGTATGGAATTGATTCTCCAACTCGAGGAAGCTTTAAGATGTGTTGTAGTAGATGCTACCCTGTTGTAAGGTTATTTAATTTAGTTGTTTTATTTGTAAAGGGTGAGCTTTGCTTTTATTTTGCTGATTGATTTTTGGCAGGCCTCTCTATCAGGAGTGTGTGCTGGAAAGCTGACCGACTGCTGGCAGGAACCCAGGACAGCGAGATATTTGAAGTAATTGTGAGAGAACGAGACAAGCCAATGCTGATCCTGCAAGGCCACTGCGAGGGGGAACTTTGGGCTCTGGCCCTGCACCCCAAGAAGCCACTGGCTGTGACAGGCAGTGATGACCGCTCTGTCAGGTGAGGCCCCACTGATTTCCTTGGGGTACAGATTTATTTTGCCCAAATGTACTAGATACCGAAGAGAAAGATAAACCACTGTGCAGAACCACACAATTTCCAAATGAAATGTGAAGGCAGTCAGCTCAGCAGCATTTGGCTTCTTGTCATTTTGTTGTTGCTCTCTTTGACTGCATCTTAAGTGATGAAAATGTTCTTAGAAGTGAAAATACACTGATGCTGTCACGTTGGCCTCCAGTTCTCTTTCAGCTGAAGACATGAGCTCAGCGCACTGTTCTGTGATCAGAGCACGTTCCCACCTTGTGCTTTCAGTTCTCTGCAGGGGTCTGCATGGTGTTTTCACAATTAAGTCACAGAATGTTATTCATTACCATCAGAACTTAAATTCAGATTTGCAAAGTTGTCTTCAGCATATGAGTGAATAATTTTTCTTGTCAATTGTCAGATGGCATTTTGAATATTGCCCACAAAAAAACCCCAGAAAACTAGAAGGGTACTAGTTCCTGAGAAAATAGGCAGTTTTATTAGGGCCATAAGTGTTGTTATTGTGGATCATTTGTTATTCTTTGACATGACAGTGTTGCATAACATGAGTAAAATGAATATGCTTCCATCATACTTGTGACTGTTGACAGAATGAACATATGATTTAAAAGGTTGCAGTGGAGAGTCTTACACTGATTTGAATATTTACAAGTTCATTACTGAGCTTTAAATGTGCTCCGCAACCAGCAGGTCAGAAAGAATGAGTGATGGTGACAGGAAGAGACTGATTCATCATTCAGTTGATTACTGCCTCTTGGTTTTAATAGCTAAGATAGAACACTGTAACCAGACTAAAGGTTACTGCCCTACCTGCCCTTCCCCTCCCTACCCTTAATCTCAATGTTTGTGGATTTAATCAAGATACAACCAGTATAATCATTAATAAACTTTAAATCCAAAAATAAACCCATTTTTTAGTCTCTACCAGGCACTAAAACCTCAATATAAAAATCAGTGAAAACAACTGTATTTGTCTTCTTATGTGACAAAAATGTTTATTTGGCTTATTCTTCTCTTTCCTCACTTCCTCCTCTTCTTCCTTCCTTTCTCTGAGCTTTCCCCAGATAGCTAAAACAAGGCAGCCAAGGTATTGAAACATGAAGAAACTATATTTATCAAATAGAAATGATTTTGAGAAAGTCTATGCCTTTTGTATTTCAACAGCTTTGTTTAGTCTCAGAATTGCAGATCTTTCCAAGGAGACCACACTGCCAGAACTTGTCTTATTCTTTAGCCACTTACTTGACTAAAATTTTAAATGTAATTTTACACTCAATATTGAAATGTAGAGAAGCTGTAAGTCATCATTTCCCCCCCGGGTTCTACTCTCTATTCATGTTTATTTGACATGGAAATCTGGGTCACATTGATTTTTTCCCCCTCATTAATATAACACTTCAATTTTTGAGATATAATTCATCTATGGCATATTAGTTTCAGGTGTACAACATTATGGTTTGATATTTGTGTGTTTTGCAAGATGATCACCATAGGTCTAGTTGACATCTGTTCCCATGTGTATGTCATATATATATTTCTTGGGAAAGATTAGCTTAGAAACTTTTTAAGTAAAGTACAGTCTATTGATAAGTGATGACTTCTTTATGCTAGTAAAGCAAAACTTACATTGCTTGAAATAGTACAAGACTAAAAACAGCATGGGGTTATGAATAATGGACGAGATATTGAAAGAATACCATAAGCTTTAGGCTGAACAGTGCAGGCTGCCTTAGGAATCAGTAAGCTGTTCACTGCAGCTCTGCGTGACAGGGAGTGTGCCTCTGTCCCTCCTGATGGCAAAATGCATTTAAATTAACAGCACTATGTGTGGCTTCATCCTGCCTCTCAATTGCAGAACTCCAGATTTTCAGTCCCCCTTGCAGACATTGTTGACTGTGTCTTAAGAGAAGACAGTACTAACAGACACAACAGCAACCAACATGTAAACCCTTATTTGTATCTTCATATATTTAGTTCATGTTCACTCAGTTTGAGGTGCCTGAATTAGGTGTTTATGGAGCTGCTGAAAAGTGTGTGTTAGCTGCACTTGCTCCTTGACCTTGACTTCCCTAGCAGTAACAGTGCTTATCAGCCAGGAGCACAGGGAACTGCCGGCTCAGATCCAGAGTGCACGGGACATAACTGGTGTTGGTGGTTCTTTTCCATGGAAGACAACAAATGTAATGTGTATTTCAATCTATATGTACTTAACTAATACTCTTACTAGGAGGACACTCATATTTTTTAAAAAACTAACAATAATCACATCTAGCCACACTTCTCATCCCATATTATTAAAAACCCATGGTATATGTAAAGAATAGATTTTAATTTCTAAGAGGAAAGGTAAGATTTTGTATGAAGTTATGCTTAAAATTTCCTTTTTGGTAAATCTTAGAATCTTTGGAAATATTATCTCATTTTCTATTTCTTGCTGCATATCAGCTTGGTGAACGTGATGCCAAGACAGACTAAACATCTTCCCAGATCCCCAGGCAGGTCATGAGAAAGTCTGCTGATGGGAGTTACTGTGGCCCTCCTTACTAATATGTGTGCAGAGCAGCCCTTCCTGCTATGGCTGGTGGATGGATATGAAAGGATGGTTTTTTTTTTTTTTTTTTTTTTTTTTTTTTTTTTTTTTTTTATAGAGGCATGCTTTATTTATTTGTTTGCTGGTTTCTTTGTTTGTTTTGTTTATACATGCACTGGGTACAGTCAGAAGCGCGGGAGGGCGAGAGAATTCACCAGAGCCAGAGCGGGGAGCAGAGCAGGCAGAAGGACCGAAGTACACTGCTGAGGGGAGCAGCGGGCGGCAGGAGAGGTCTGCGCGCCATGTGGGACCCTCATGTGGGACCCTCCTCCGGTGGCCGGGGAGCAGCCGGGGATCGAACCGGCGCCGCAGAGGCCGCGCGCAGCTTCGCAACCCAGCGCTCAACCGCTGCGCCACCGGGGAGGCCCTGAAAGGATGGTTTTGTTTCACTTCTTTCTTTGTTCTTGTGAGTAGGCTGTGGAGCCTGGCTGACCATGCCTTGATCGCCCGCTGTAACATGGAGGAAGCAGTTCGCAGTGTTGCCTTCAGCCCTGATGGATCTCAGTTGGCCCTGGGCATGAAGGATGGCTCTTTCATTGTTCTCCGTGTCAGGCATGTACTGAAATAGTGACATCTTGAAAATAGTTAGCGATGACACTCTTTGTTAAAATTAAGATTCTTTTGGTCATAATGAATGCCAGGACCTTAGGAAAAATGCATTTGCCCTTTCAAATGGGAACACTACAACTTCACAGTACCCTGACTGTAATTCTGAAATCCAAATACTCTGGTAATCTAAGTTCTTTGGTAACTTTTTTGGCAGCATGGCCTGATCCAGTGAGCTGATGTGAGACTGTTTCTAGTATATTAATCTCTTAGTAATAATCAAGCAGTAATAATGTTAGTAATAATCATGATTCACTGCAAAATATTAATGTATCTAAAAAAATTAATGTGTCTAATACAGGGTGCTGCCCCTCCCTAGATCCAATGAACAGTGAGGTTCCCGAGCTCATCTGGCCCCAGGGGTTCTTATGTGTGCTTGTAGTGAGCTAATAAAAGACGAGGAAATAACAAAACATCTCCAACACACCAGATTTTTAGAGGTGAACTTGAGTAACAGATTTCTTCTACCCATGATGAACAATAAAATGGAATGTTTCATACTTACTTGTATCCTATATTATTATTACTGAACAAAAATTATCATCCACCTTTGTAATTCCTCTGAATGCATTGTTTGTTCTTTTGGCTTACACAGTTTGTGATTACAGAAAGGAAACACAGCCATAAATTAGATAACTGCATGTCTTGTAAAGAGAAAGTTCTATATAGCTTTGAAAAATGCAATAAATTCTCACTACCAGTCACATGTAACTTATCACCAAATTGGTGGACGTTTTCTTTCTCTGCTTAATGATGTATACAAAAGTAGCTAATTACCAGATTTTCTTTGTTTTTCATGGATTTTCCAAGTTAAAACCAAAAAATTCTCTACACATAAACTATGACATATAGTAAGCTAAAATATTAATAAATGATAGCAGATATGAAGAGTTATTACTTGGATGCAAATATTTGGCATTCTTTACGCATTCAGTTTGTTGGGAGTTGATGAAGGCATCATTACTTGCTGAGAGGGCCTGCTAGTCAGAATCCAGTCTCTCAGTTATAAGAAAAATAGAAACTTCAGTAAACTTTGAAATGAGGGCAAGAAAGTCACACAAAATCTGATCACAAAGGATACAAAATATTCAAGTCAGTTGATATATGCATTGTTGACCTTTCATTGTAAAAGTTAAGCAATTATATAACTACCTAATGTTTAAAAGTAACTTTCCTCTTATTTTTTTGAATTGCTCTTTTATGACAATGAATATTAGGCTTAGTAACATTGTTTTCTTGTTCTAAAGTATGAAAAAGATGATTTATTCCATGCTAACCTTGACATGTTTACCTTTCTCCATTACATGTTTTTAAATCAATTTTATAAACTCCAATTTCTTTAACAAAAAGTCTTAGGGAACGGTATGCAACTGAACATGAAAGCAAACAGGCATTGAATTAAATTTTTTGTTTTTTGAAAGTCAAAAATACAAAAGTGCTCATTTTTCCTAAGTTGGTTATAAACTTTAAATAATACCATTTTTATATCTTTCCTCAGAAGTTAATCTTCTTGACTCCTGTAGGTTTCCTCTCCCTTTCAAAATATTTTTTTCTCAAACACATATACTTTAAAACATGACTTGGGATTCCTATTTCTAGACTTGTTGCTTATCACTTTCCTTTTTATTCTTCTAGAGATATGACAGAAGTGGTTCATATAAAAGATCGTAAAGAAGTCATTCACGAAATGAAATTTTCTCCAGATGGTTCTTATCTCGCTGTGGGATCCAATGATGGCCCTGTAGATGTTTATGCTGTTGCCCAGCGGTATAAGAAAATTGGAGAATGCAACAAGTCTCTTAGTTTCATTACACACATTGACTGGTCTTTGGATAGTAAATACTTGCAAACTAATGACGGTGCAGGGGAACGACTCTTCTACAAAATGCCATGTAAGTCATGTAGGCCTCAGATGTAGGAGTTCATAATAAAAATTTTAAAAAACAAAATATTGAATACTAAATGTGATAATCTGTAATTTGATGAAAGTAATTTTAACTGTAATGCAAAGCATGATATATGTGTACCTAAATGAGTAATTGTCAGTAGTTGGAGACATTACATTTAGTACAGTGGTCATTTTCTTCTTTTGTCCAGGTTTTGAGCATATACTATTTGCTGCAAAAAAAAAAAAAAAAAAAAATGGATAAAGAGATTAGAACTTCTAGTTTCCTTGATTTATAGACTTTTTTTGAGAGAACAAAAACTAAAACTCTATGAGAAAAAGAAAATAAAGTAAATCACTGTATGCTTTTTATTTAAATGTGGATTATGTTAGTATTTTTTATTATTTTCAGCTGGGAAGCCTTTAACAAGTAAAGAAGAAATTAAAGGGATCCCCTGGGCTTCCTGGACCTGTGTGAAAGGCCCTGAAGTGAGTGGAATTTGGCCAAAATATACCGAAGTCACCGATATCAACTCAGTGGATGCAAATTACAACAGCTCAGTGCTGGTGTCTGGAGATGATTTTGGACTGGTTAAATTATTTAAATTTCCTTGTCTCAAGAAGGGTAAGACCAAGAGAAATGTTTCATTGATTATTTAGTCTAGAATGTATATGCAATATAGTTAAGGCTTATTCCTTGGTGTTTATTCCTGCAGACTATTAATTTTATCTTCATACTCATTTATATGCTAATATTTTAAAGTGGAACATGTTGATGACATTTACTTTTGATTTTCTAAAATATGGGGTTTTGCAAATTTAAATCAGAATTGAACAGAATTATTACTCATCATTTGTCATCCTTAAGTCCCATGTTTTGTGTTTTCAACAAGGTTATTTTTGGTGATGGGAAAACTACAGGGACTACACCTGAAGGGAAAAAAAGAATGTAATAAATAAATAAATTATAAAAACAGACAAGTCTTATTTTTATACTTAGATAAATATTCATGATTTAAATTAAATGTATCAAGATATAATTAAAATTATTTCATACTTCACAGCTAATTGTGCTTTCACATGGGAAAGCAAAACAAATCCTTTAGACATATTTAAAATAAAATCTGATAGTGATCGGTCTGCTGAAAGTGTAGTTTATGGACTCCTTATCATAGCCGCAATTTTTCACTCAGATTTATGTAACTGTGATATTTTTGAGAGAGAAGTTTGATCTACCCTCATATTTCATTGTTTTGCCTACTTTATTGTTGTTAAGTCTTGTCACTCCAATTTTGTGGCATCTTTAGGCTTTGTATGATGTGACTGAATAAACCACATAATGACCTTGCCCTCTTTTTCCTTTGCATGTTTAGGCAAAGCCCATGCACATGCTTGGCTTTGCCCTGAAAATCTGATCTGTGCCCTGAAAATCTGATCTCAGGAAAGTAATCAGTAGGTAGGGACATGCTGCTGCCTGAAAAGGCTTTCACTTGAAGAAGTTTAGATCAAGCAAGGAAAGGGATTGAAAATGTAATTGGAAGGTCACTTTTAGCTAACTGGCAGGTCTGAAGCAGTGACAATTAAGATACAAAATTGAACATAAAATGCATCGTTATAACCACCATCACTTACACTTGACAAAATGTCCATTAGTTTAAAATGCTAGAGACACAAAATTACCTCAGTGTGCCAAATTCAAATTCTTCTCTCTTACCTTAATGCATCTTTTGGGCAATAGGACATGTCTCTTTGGATTGAGTAATGTGCTTATAGAAGATCAGTTAGACAAATAGAAGGTATCTACAGATAAGTTAGACAAACAAAAGGTATCTACAGAATTGGGAAGAAACATCAGAGGAGCTCCAGTGTGAGTACTGGAAATAAAGTTAACTCAATGAGAGTGTTAGCTCCTATGTATCACTAGGCCTTCTAGGTCAGCTTAGTTCTAGAAAACAGCAATGGGAAGGTAGATCTTGGGTTTGTTTATTAGAACAGTGGGGTAAGGGAGGAGGTGGTGGGTAGTGCTGTCACAGTGAGACACTCTTCAACCCTGAGGGTGGCACACGCAGGGACCTGAGGGAATGAGTGTGGAGGGAGGACTGACAGTGACAGTGTGGTGAGAGTAATGAAGTTCACTTCAGCAGTGTGCAAAAGCATCCATGTTTTCACAGTAAATAAAAGCTATTTCATCAATAACGCAAAAACAATTTATATCTAAATAATTAAAATCAAGTGAATATTAATAGTTTAGGACACTACATTTGGTGGAAGGGTTATTTTCTTCTTATGTCTCAGTTTTGAGCATGTTTTCTTTAAATGCAGCTACGAAAAATATTTTTTATTTTTTTGGCTAGAGAGTCTACAGTTTCTGTGGTTTATAGAAGTAAAAAAGTTTTGTTCTGCTTTTTATGACTCAGTTTATACATCTTGCAATTTGCTACAGAGACTTTTAAGCATTATTTGCCTTTTTGTGCTAAAACACTGGCGGGGAAGTTTATGAAAGAATGTTGTTTTTGTTTTGTTTTTAAAGATTTATTATTTTTATACAAGAGCTGGGGTACAGGCCAGAGATGCAGGAGGGTGAGAGGATTCACCAGAGATAGAGTGGGGAGCAGAACAGGCAGATGGACCGAAATACACTGCTGAGGGGAGCAGCGGGCGGGACAGGAGAGCTCTGCCGTGCCATGTGGGATTCTTGCTGGCCTGTAGACTGGGATCGAACCTGCGCTGCAGAGGTGCAGACAGCTTCACAGCGCTGCGCTCAACCCGCTGCCCCACCTGGGAGGCCCTGAAAGAATGTTTTTATGGGAATGAAACCAGTAGTGGAACTCAACTCCCTGCCACCTCAGGGTACCAGTGACATTTGAACTTATAAACAGTCAAATATAAGCAGGGGTGATGTTGATGAGAAATGATAGGTACAACCATTGTAGTTTTCCATTATGTTTGAGGAAAACTTACAGTCAAGTTAATTGACACATCTATAATTGTATGTGTATAGTATTCTGTTACATATTAATTCAACGTAAGTATTCTGCAGTTAATGAAAATGACTGCAAATGGTATTGTTTTTACATAGTCAAATCAGTTTGTTTCTCACTTTGACAGTTTTTTACTCTCAAAATAATTAAGGTCAATACTGATAATTTTCCCTAATGTGGCTCAAACCACATCCTGTTTGACCATCACCCCAAAGACATTATATGAGGTAAAACCCTAGATCTTGATGATTGACATTTGCCATGTTTTAATATTGTGGCACCCAGCCCTAATCCAAATGGTGATTCAAAACTAAGGATCTCCATGTTTAATGGGTACACTACCATCCCATTAGTTCTACACATACACACACACTCTCACACTCACACTCACACTCACTCACTCACTCACACCCCTTTAATAACAAATTCTATGACAAATGCCCTGGGTGTTGAGTGGGATTATTTTTTTTTTTTTTAGTTTGCTAACACTGGTTTTCATTGTTGGTATTTGACCATATAGGGTATAGTTACTGTAGCACACCTATCACCAAAGCACCTCTTGTCCATCACTGTAGTGGGCTTTTAATAGAGCTAGGATGAACTTGATGCTGTGCAGGAACAGAAAGGTCAGTGTGGGCAGAGCATGATGAGTGAGGGGAGGGTTGTATACTGCAAAGCTCAAGAGGGTGGTGGGGGCCTCCCTGGTGGCGCAAGCAGTTGACCGCCGCAATGTAAAGTTGTCCGCACCTCTGCAGCACGGGTTCCATCCTGGCCGGCCAGTGAGAATCCCACATGGCACAGCAGATCTCTCCTGTCTCGCCCGCTGCTTCCCTCAGCAGTGTATTTCAGTCTGCCTGTTCTGTTCCCCGCTCTGTCTCTGGTGAATCTTCTCACCCTCCTGCACATCTGGCCTGTACCCTGGTTCTTGTATAAATAAAGAAATCTTTAAAAAAAAAAAAAAGAGGGTGGTGGGACCATGTCATGAAGTACCTTGTAGCCTCTATTAGAAATTTGGGTTTTATTTTAAGTGCAGTAGGAAACTATTGAGGGTTTAAAATGGAGTCACATGAACAATTTAAGTTATTAAAAGATTACTGTGGTTTTGTGTAAGATGAATTAGGGAAGGAGAGAGTTCAAGAGATTATTGCAAGAGTCCAGGTAAGAGACCATGTAGTTTGGACAATGGTGTTAGTGCAGATATAAAGACTGGCAGTTGAAGGAAGTCATAACACTAATCAATATCTATGCACCCAATGAAGGAGTGCCAAAATATATTAGACAATTACTTTCAAAACTGAAAAAGGACATTCAAGAAAATACATATGTGGTAGGAGACATCAACAGTCCATTTCACCAATGGATAGATCAACAAGACAAAAAATAAAGATACAATGAAGACTGGTGGTTGAGAGACAGAAATAGTATCAAAGTGAATATGAGAGTCTTGCTAATGGATTGTATATGGGAAAGTGAGAAATGGAGCTTGACTCCTAAATTTGGGCCAGAGCAGTAGGATGGATAGTAGCATCATTCACAGAGATTGGAAATAGGGAACTGAAAGGGTCTTGTGTATCTATGTGCTGGATGAAGCATAGGGAGTAGAAGTAGTGTTAGGGGGTTTCCTCTTAACAATGGAAGGCACACTTGTCAGTCTGGTTTTTTCCATAATGTTAAATAAACTTCCAGGTGGACTTGGCATACAGGCTGTCAACATTCTAGGAAGAGTTTGAGGCTAGAGATGAACATTGAGATGAACATACAGTCAAGGGCACATTGACTGTATTGAAAACTATAGAAAGGAACTACAGAGAGATGAGACCTGAAGCCTGAGCCTGCTTCTTGGTTCAGAGAACAAAGGGAGGCCTTACACCAGTGTCCTAAGGAAGCCTTGGAAGAGGTGGATGTACCCTTTATTTCATTGATATTTATTTGTTAAGAACTATTATAGAGGCTAGAGTAATAAAACAAGCACAAATCCCTGTCCTCGTGTTCTACTGAGGGAACATAGTCAATAAACAAACTGGTGACAGGGAAAGCAAAAGTGGGAGTATTTGCATGCTCAGGTGGGCCATGCTAGTTTGCTATTATAAACAGGGAGGCCAGAGAGGGCTTACGGATAGGGTTTTACTGACTAGAAATTTGAAGGTGAAAGAGCCATTCATTCAGCAATCCAGGGAAAGAGCATTCCAGACATAGGAAGCAGCATGTGCAAAGTTTTAGAGGAGGAAGCACTCCTGGAATACTGGAGGAATAGCAAAGAGCCAGTACTAGAGCAGAGTAAGAGGGAGAAGATGACAGGAAAAAGTATCAGAGAGGTAAGGCCTAAATATTAATGACACTAATGATTTTGAAGTTCTAGCTGCAACATCCCAAGGGTAGACTAGTTATCTATTGCTGCATAGCAACTCCACTCCTCGACAAACTTAGCAGTTTAAATCAACAAACGTTATCTCAAATTTGATGGGCAGGGATTCAGGAGCAGCTTGGAGGATGATTTTGGCTAAGGTTTTCTCATGAGATTGCAGCCACCTGAAGGCTAGACTGAGGCCACATGATTCTTGGCAGGAGGCCTCAGTTCCTTCTCAAGGGAGCTGCTCTATAGGCTGCTTAAGTGTCTTTACCACATGGCACATAGATATCCAAGAAAGCAACTAAGGAGGAATCTGCAGTGCCTTATTAACATCCTCTTAAGTGTCACATACCATCACTTTTATCATTTTCTATTTGTTTTGATTTGCAAAGAATGAGCATGTTTTTTTCTTTTTTTCCTATAAATTTCTTGAGATGTAGTTGACAAATAGCATTGTATAAATTTAAGGTATGTAACATGATGATTTAATGTGCATATATATTGTGAAATGATTACTTTTTACTTAACACAACCATCACATCACTTAACTGTCTTTGTGTGCATGTGATGTGAGAACATTTAATATCTACACTCAGAAAATTTCAAGTATGCATTATTCACTGTGGTCACCAATAAGACTCCTAGGTCCTACTCATTTTATAACTTAAATTATACTCTTAACAACTTCTCCTCCTATCCCCTCACCCCCAAGCCCTGATAACCACAAAGCTACTCTCTCTTTCCATGAGATTATTTTTTTAAGAATTGTGGGCATATTCTTAAATCACTATAGACAGGTTAAATGATGAGAATGCAAAGGGGTAGTCCAATAAAATTTAGAAATATAGGAAGGATATATTTTGTTTACCAATTGCTAAGTTATCAGCTAACATTGTGAAGTAACCTTAGTTGAAATTTGTTGACTTTATTGAATTACTTCAATTGATGTAGGCAATTCTTCATACAAGCTTGCTTTTGAAACCTAAGGCCCCTAATCTTTTTTGGAGGCCTTGTTTTGATAGGACCTCACCTGGTCAGACTATGCTCTCAGAAAAAGACACGTGGCAGTTATATTCACCTTCATAAAAATTTAAATCATTGGGCCTCCCCTGGTGGCGCAGCAGTTGAGCGCTGGGCTGCGAAGCTGCCCGCAGCCTCTGCAGCGCTAGTTCGATCCCCAGCCACCGGCGAGGGTCTCACATGGTGCGCAGACCTCTCCTGCTGCGCTCGCTGCTCCCCTCAGCAGTGTATTTCGTCAGTCTGCCTGTTCTGCTCCCCGCTCTGGCTCTGGTGAATTCTCTCACCCTCCTGCGCTCTGACTGTACCCAGTGCTTGTATAAATAAATAAATAAATCTTAAAAAAAAATTTAAATCATTACCTCTCCCTCGGGTATTTAAATTTTAAATGTGATATTTGAATAGCTATTTCCCCATTAAAGAGATTTCATTTAGAAAAAAACAAGAAGGGGTGCTTGTTGTCCCCTGAAATTTCCATAAGCTTTGTAGTGTTGGCCCTCCACATGTGATGGCCACTACTTGTTTCCGTGCATGTCTTATGCTGCTGTGACTCCACCATACTCCATTCCAGTGGAGACTTTACTGCAGTTGTTGTACCACAAATGCAAATTCAGATAACTTTTCTATTTCATTCACTACCAGGACATGGGGGAACAGCCAGTTAAGAGGGAAATAATACATTTTCCTAATTCCACATCTATGAGACTATGAACAGCAGTTCTTTCCCCACAGAATTTTGTTTCCCTATTGTACAAGACTGCCTATTTCATCCTGTATTTAAGAAAGTGTAAGATACTCATTCTTTAACATTTCTTTTCAGAATTAGAGTAGCAGTGGGCATTACTTGGAAGAGGTTCAGATGTGTCTTTACCCACAATTATAAATTTTAAGACCCATTTTTAGGTTAATCCATAGAGGAGTATATGAGAGATATTTTGGAATATTTGCTTCTTTGTTATGATAAAATTAGTTTCTAATATGTTTAAAGACTTTACTATTTTATCTATTCTATTTTTATGCATCACTAATCTTAAAAATTATCGTTTCAGGGGCCAAATTTCGGAAGTATGTGGGTCATTCTGCACATGTCACAAATGTCCGCTGGTCCCACGACTTCCAGTGGGTATTGAGCACAGGAGGAGCTGACCACTCAGTTTTCCAGTGGAGATTTATTCCAGAAGGTGTCAGCAATGGTCTGCTGGAAACTGCACCACATGGTACAACCAGTAATAATTTTTCACCATCTGTTTATTTTTCAATAAAATTCTCAAAGAACATTCTAATGTATTTTCTGGAGGTAAAGAGTTAAAGCAATTTTTAACAATTTATTCCTATAATAAACTTTAAAATAAAACAGAAACAACTTGAGATAAATATGAGTCAGTTGGATAATTCTGTTCCAAGGAGTTTGTTTATGCAAAATGCACGTTGAAGATCTAATTACATGAAAAATCAACCTTAGGACAGTTCTAAATGGTGGTTTGCTTGGGCAGGCTGCAGGGTGACAGGGTAACCTTTAGAGTAGGAGTTATCTCCAGAATGGGGTTCAAACAATGGTCCACAGTTGGGATCAATGTGTTCCAGTTCAGTGGGCTTTATTTACAGTGATATTGGCAGGAAAGATCAGACGATAAAGATGAAACAGTACATGCGGAAATGCTTTTATTGGGAAGGGCTCTGTAGTGATTTTGACTATGGCAATTGCTGGCCCTTGGTATGCACATTAAAAAGTTACAGAAGATCTTTATCAAACTAATGTAAGTGGTTGGATTTGCTTCAGCCTGCTCTTTGATAAAATCTTCCCTCTTTTTTCTTCTTTTTAAAGCAAGATTGAAAACTTGCTAGTTAAATAGACATTTGGAAATTAGTTTAATCTGGTGGGGAGAAGGAAATTACCCTAGTTCTGAAGAGGATTTGGGGTGTGTTGAATTCAACAAAAAGATAAAAGGAAAAAAGACCGTGTTTTAAGACTCTACATCAAATGCCAGAGTAGAAGAAAGAAAATATTTAAAATGTTTAACTATTAGAGTCTCAGAATTTTTTTTTTTTTTGTGTATCTCACATGTGTTTCTACAGAAGGTGGCACTGATTCCTACAGTGAAGAATCTGATTCAGATTTATCTGATGTACCAGAGCTGGACTCTGATATTGAGCAAGAAACTCAAATCAATTATGATCGCCAGGTCAGTAAGCAGCAGGCAAGATAAATGCCTCATTACCTAGGATTGTAATCTCACTGGATTTTTGGTCATTGCTCTTAAAATGTCTGGTACTTAGGCAGAAAAGTATCCAGACAAGAATTAGGAAAATTCTTTACTCCTTATCTAAAATAATTTTAAACACATATTAAAATTTTACCCCATCTTGTCATTTAAGTGGAAGGTAGTAGAAAACTTTCAAAACTAAAGTTGTGACAGATGGGGTTTCCTGTGTCCCCAGAATCTAAAATTTCAAAATATTTTTTGCGGGAAAAATGTGCAGGTAAGCGACACTATTTTTCATTTTCTTAACAGATCATTAAAGCTTGTGCTTTTTTTACAGGTGAGCTGGTGTCCTAGTTTCTCTCTTAGGGACAACATTATCCATTTTTTTTTTTAAGATTTATTATTTTTATTTATGTATGCATACAAGAATTGGGGTATAGACCAGAGGTGTGGGGGGTGAGAGAATTCACCAGAGACAGAGTGTGGGGGTGGGCAAAACAGGCGGATCTACTGAAATACACTGCTGAGGGGAGCAGTAGGGAGGTCTGCTGTGCCTTGTGCGTTAGTTTCCTGGCTGGGGATGGCGATAGCTTGATAGCACTGAGACTTTAACCCCTGTGCCACCAGGGAGACTGCCATTATCCATTTAATTAAAGTAAAAACCCAAATCTATTGGGTGTTGTCTTTCTAGCCAGAAGTCATCTATATAAGAAAAGTTGGGCAATTGCATCACAATTGGGCCCTATTTTTTTTGAAAGTGCACATTTTAGCATTAAACAGTGAGTAATAAAGAGAGCAATTCTTCAGAGGTATCCAGACGTGTAGTGATAATTATAAGGGTTCTTTTTTCTTGTCATTTAACAAAGGTAAGTGAAGCAGATCCTATCGATGAACATGGGGTGATTAAGTGAGATTTCAGACACAGCAGCTTTCAGCGCTATCTGTGAAGACTTACACAGAGCCCTAGCACAGCTGCTGTGTATTGAATTGGTCTGTGGGGCCAGATCCTGTGCTTTACCTACACCAAATCCAGTCCCACAATAACCCTGAGGGCTCACTAATTTGCCCACACCCACACCATCTGTAGTATTAGAGTAAAATTGTAAGTCTGGACTGCTCTCCAAAGTGCACATTTCATGTACTACTTGGCTTTGCCTCTTATGTAAACACTAAATTTACAGCTTTTCACATGATGGTGTTAGGGGAAAAGGCTGTCCTAAAGCTAATTCCATACAGGCTTTGTGGACTCCACCCCCCACTCCAGACCAAAGCCAAAAGACACTGGGAACTCCAAATCCCATCACCACCAAAGGGAAGGTGGCTGGGACCTGAGGGTGGGGTTAAGCAGCCAGGTTTGGTAAAACCAGACACCTGGGCTTTGGAGAAGATCCCCCATTTTGGCTCTCCGCCAGCTCGCAGCATTCGGCCAGCTCTGAGAGTGCCTTTGGGTTTCCAGGTCAGCGGATTGGGTAGGACGCATTAAAGACTTTATTTCCCTATTTTCTCCCTGTTGTACATTTCCTTAATTCCCTTTACTTTTAAATAAACCTTTTATTAACCTTTTGTGTGTGCCTTTAGTGGAATATTAATAAGTCCCTTTTAAGCGCACGGGTGAGGACCCACAGCCAGGCAACCTGTTTTATATCGGGGCTGCTCCGTAACAATGGCATTTCTTTTCAGTTTGTAGTCATCACTCATTGCTTCAATGTTGTAAAATTAGATTAGTTACAGAGATAGCCCATGTAATGATCTGGGTCTACTTCATGACTATGTCAGCTTGTGTATTGATACAATGTATTAGGCAATAAAACTTCTAAAGAAGAACTTGAAAATAATCATTAATGTGGAAATATCACACAAACACTATGTAATATTATAGCTAAATATCAAAGAGAAATTGAATATAAGAAAAATGAACATAAAATTTAGGGGGGAAAGATTAAGTTTCCTTTAGCTGGGAAGTTTTTATTTAATGAAATGATGCTAGTAAAAGAATGAAAAGACTTGATTACACTGAAACCCATGCCAAAGATTTATATATTTTGCCACATATTTTACTTTCCAAAGTTCTTGCCTATATGATTTTATATACATTTGCATTATGCCAGAATTATTCCTCGGTAGAGATTTTTATTCTGTTCTAAAGATGGCAATTTGAGGCCTACAGAGTTTATGATACTTGTTCAAATAAGCAGTAGAAATGCCAAGACTGGAAGCTAGCACTCTAAAGTAGTTGAGCTGATGAAAACATCATGAATTCAACTAAATAAGTGTCTCTAGATTTTAAAAGCTTACTTCATTGCATCGGTAGTTGACAAAATTATAATGAAATACTGCATGTCTTCCTTTTAAAAAAGATTTTTTCGTCAAATCCTAAACAGGGTCTTTATTATTATATTTTATGATTTTTTTCATTACTATAGTTTGACTAAATGTTGCGAACCAGCCGCAACAGTCTGGGTGTCAGGGGTTCCTGAAGGATGGGAAAGCGTCGGCGCAATTGTAGAGAAATGATTAGGGAAAGGGAAAGAGGAATGAGGAGACCGGACACTTGATCAGAGCGCAGGCATCGTTCTGCTGAGGGTCTCAGCAGCCCTTTATTTATACATTTCAAGCAAACCGGGAGAGTGCATAAGCATATGCATTAGGGCAGGAAGATAACAATCACATCTTTCTCAGGAACAGCCAAAGGTTTATTTGCCCTCCTGCAGAGGTTGTGACATTTATTATTTTTTTATTTAAAGGAGGTACATTTGCTGAACAAAAGTGTTCTTAGAATAGTCATTTACCTTAAACAATCAGTCATTTTATTACTAGCAAAAGGCTTATATGACTGCAACTAACATTTTTATGTTTGCTATAGGGAAGGATTAACTAAGGGCTAGGGGAAACAAAGGGCAGGAAGTTACCTGGGGAAGGGAGACAAAGAGATTTTCTCTAACTCATCTATAAAGTTTAGACTAACATAAAACTAATTATATAGAAATCATCATCTATAGTATATTGTTTTAATATTGATTGGATATTAAGGAACCAAGGGCCTGGAGGGCGTTGATGCCAGGCAAGCCAAGCCGCACTGACTCTTCCCTAGCCCCCAGCTTTCAATTGAGGTAGGAAGTCTCCTAATCTAAACAAAGAGTTTTCTACCTGTTACTCCTCTACTTTATCTAGTCAGCCTAGTTTCCACATTTAACTTTAAGATCAAGGGACAATTTCCTTATCCATAAGATTGTTGGTTGTTGTTTTAAGGAACTACAAATATTTCATCAGGGGCAGGGGCGGAGATGGTTATAGCCTTTGATTCTCAAAAATGGTCGGTATGTGACATATCAGTAGTTGTAACATTGACCATTACCGAGTGCATTATTTGTGCTGCCGTGGTTACTAGCTCAACCAGTCACAAAATTGCTGTTGACTTATTCTTGAAGGTATACTCTAACAGCTACCATACCAATTGTCACATCCAGGGAAATTAGCCCTAAACAAACAGGAAGAATTTAGCAGGAGTCAGCTATGGTCTCCTGGCTTATCAGGAATTTTCTTACACTTAGAGCATGGCTCACCTCTGCCACCTAACTGCTATCTTTAACCTTAAGGTAAAAGTATTTCCTTCTCCAATTAGCCCTTGTCTCAAAAGTCACATCCCCATATTAAAGACTTGGCCGAGGGATGTTTACAGCCTTTTGTTCCCAGAAGTTTTTTCACTTGTTAATGTAAGGCCAAATGTTGAATTGCTGCCTTTTGGCAGAGAACTACTAATTTTATAAAAAATGTAGTATTTGTATCAAGCAGTGCCATTTGTCATCAAATTGGTTATTCAGTGATTGATTAGTATTTGCAGTTTTACTTTTAAATATGTATTTTAGCAATGGTAGAACTAGCCATAAACAAATGAGGAGAATCTTGTAGTCAGCTAACGAGATTCCTGATTTTTCAGAAATCTGCCCCATGCCCGGACTTTTGTCAGATGACATGAGTAGCATGGCTTCCCATAACTAAATAAAAACTTTATGCAGATGAGAAATTATTAATGGATAGCATTTATTTTTCAATATGTTACATTGTTATCTCTTGGTACTAGGGCATAAATACATCATAGACAAAAGATTGCTTTTTACATACAGTTAATTGTAGATGTTCTCACAGCAGCACATTATCGGGGCCAAGTTATATCAAAAGCTTTGCTTGATAGAGTCTAATCTGTCAAGATGCATGAGACCACCAGGAAAAATTTCAGAGTGATCACTGTGATTCCTGAGGCCCACATTTCTTGCCTTAAAAGAAATAATAAATTATTTAGATTATATTTTATTGGTAACTTTAATAATTTCCTTTCTTTATAGAAAATTAATGTTTTTTAGATATAAGTTCTTAAGGCACATAGAAGCAGATTTTTAAAAAATATTTTAAATATCAATGATTTAGAAGATGTTTTATGTCAGTTTTCTTCACTGGAAGGAAGTAAAGTATAATTTCATGTCTGATGTTCTCAATTTTGCTTATCTTTTCTGAAATTCTACTCTTAGTTTTGTTTTTCTCTTCTATTATTTCCAAGTCTTAATTCATTTATTTCTGTTCTAATCTCTCTTCTGCTAACTTTGGACTTAATTTGTTCTTTGCACAGTTCCTTAGGGTATAATTTTAGTTTTTTACTTGAGATCTTTCTTTATTTTCTTAATGTATATGTTTATAGCTACAAACTTTCTTTCCTCTTAGGACTGCTTTTGCTGCATCCCTTAAGTTTGGGTATTTTATGTTTCCATTTTCATATGTCTCAAGATACTTTTATCTTCCTCTTGACTTCTTCCTTATTGTTTAATTTCAATATATTTGTGAATTTTCCAACTTTCCTCCAGTTTTTACTAGTTTCATACCATAGTGATTGGAGGAGATACTTGATACAACTTTATCTTTTTGTGTTTGTTGACACATGCTTTGTGACCTAATATAATGTCTGTGCTGGAAAAGTTCTGTATGTACTTGAGAAGAAAGTGTGTCTTGCTGCTGTTGGATCAGATGTTCTCTATGTCTTTTAGGTCATTTTATCTATAGTGCTGTTAAATTTGCTCTTTCTTATTGATTCTCTGTCTGAATGATATATTTGTTGCTGGGTATGGGCTTTTACAAAAAACGCCAACTATTTCTCCTTTTAGTTTTGTTAGTATGTGCTTTATATATTTAGATTCTCTAATGTTGGGTACATAATGATTTATGTTTATTAGATCCTTTTGATGAGTTGATCACTTTTGTATTATATATGACCTTACTTGTTCTCTGGCAACTATTTCTTGGCTTATGTTCTCAAAAACTTGATTTCCTGCCACTAAAGCTTTTTTGAGGATACCAAGATTTTAATACTTGTGAAACTGAAGAGGAGTCTCAATTAAATGTTTCTGTTATGCTTTAAGGTTTACAAAGAAGATCTACCTCAGCTAAAGCAACAAAGTAAAGAGAAAAACCATGCAGTGCCCTTCCTCAAACGAGAAAAGGCTCCTGAGGACAGCTTGAAACTCCAGTTTATCCATGGGTGGGTGGCCTGTCACCAGTTTTATCAGCAGGCTAAGAATGGTCTCCTCATTATTGCTTCATGTCAGGCTGGCTCCTCACCAATTAGTACTTCCCTGTAGTTAATACTTTAACGATAATTCTCTGTGTAGTTTTCTCAGTCAGCGTTCTTTGGCTAGCCCATTGTATTTATCTATATTTCCATAGTTAATGTACTTCCATGATGCAAATGTTTCTTCAACTCATTGCTGTCTTCATCTTCTTATCATCTTTATTTATACACAGAAGTCCTACTCTTTTGCTGATTCTACATAGAACATTGTTTTCTTCAAAAATTTTTGTTCAGATATGCACAAAATAATTTTGAATTTTGAAAATTAAAATTGACATCTAAACTTAAGTTTAAAAGGTTGTGAAGACTATAATGTCTGTTGTTTTATAAATATGTCATTCACTAAATGGATGCAATGAAATGGAAACTAAATTCCATAGATACTTGATTCCTACCATCATCAATTAAAAAAAAAAAAAAACTACATGAACAAACACTGAAACAGTAGGAAATTTGACATTATTTGTATTCCCCCCTGAAGTCTTATTTCCATTTTATTGTTATATATCTTCTGTAATAGTTTAACTATTAAATTCTTCCACAGAATTTTACCCTACATAATATTTTTTTATGCTTGAAAGTCTTTTACTTATCACTCAAATATACATTCTACGAGGAAAAACAGTATAAGTTCAATTTCAGTTTAAGTCCCTGTGGCCATAAGACCAGTTTGTTATCCACTAGTAATGTGACTAGTAATGTGACACTTGTGACATGACTAGTCAGAATTGAAATGTGCTATATATGCACTGAATTCTGAAGACTTAGCATAAACAATGTTTTATATTATACATTATAATTCTATATAACATATATTATGTTTAAAAGAATGTTATTTAATATATTATACAATGTTTTATATTGATTACATGTGGATATAATGATATTCTAGACATATTGTGTTAAATGTCCTTAAAATAAATTTCATCTTTTTTTTAAACTTCTCTTAACATGACAATTAAAAAATTTTAAATTACCTGTGTAACTCACACGATATTTTTGTTGAATAGTTCCACTCTGTGTTAACTTTCTTCTCTAGATTGAATTATATTATTAGTTGTACATAGCTGACCAAGTTAACATAAATATGCTATATATTCTGAAAAGCAGTTATTAAACATAAAAAAATATTTCAGTGAGACAGAATGCTTTCAATGAGTTCACATTGCTAGAATGTGACAGAGTGGTATATTTCCATTTTTCATTTTTTGATAGATGTAAGCACTGAGAAAGATTAGTCACAAAAACAAATAGGTGAGAATGGAAGCAGTTTTACAGCAATAATAACTCTATTTTTTAAATTTGGCTTGAGTTAGAGGTCAAAGAGGTATATATATGTATATATAATATATACATATATATGTATGTATGTATGTATGTATATATATATACATATATATGTATGTATGTGTATCTTAATTTGGAAAGAGCACATACTGAGAATCTGGAAACAGATTTCATTGTTATTACCAGTGTCTATTTCCCTCTTGGAAAGTCATCACATGCCCGTAAAGGTTCTCATACTGCCATTGAAGATCACTATCATAGACAGCTGCAGAGACACCTGTGGGTCTACTTGTGCATCATGTCAACATATTGGCTTTACCTGCTGACAACTCCTGCTCTCTTCATTCACTATTCATTCAACTACTATGTGTTTTTTGGACTTGTGCTTCAGTTATAGAGGCTATGACTGTAGAAACAACTTGTTCTACACACAAGCGGGAGAAGTTGTCTACCACATTGCTGCAGTTTCTGTTGTGTATAACAGGCAGCAACACTCCCAGAGGCTGTACCTGGGTCACGATGATGACATTATCAGCCTGACTATCCATCCAGTGAAGGACTACGTGGCCACTGGGCAGGTATATATTCCTCCTCTAAGATGGGAGTCTAGCCAAAAAAAGAGAAGATTTAACATTGAGGCTATATATTAGAAATTCAGGAAATAACTTGGTAGAAATAAACATGAGTCAGGAAACTGAAGATGCAGTAAATGCTGGATCATTTGATGATGATGAGAAAATCACCAATATATTCTAGCACTGTTGGGAAACAGCTCTGAGAGAGCTTCATGCTAAATGGTGAAATCTATGAATAGGATTAGCTAGAACTAAAATTATATAAGTTCCATGAATGCACAATTTTAATATATTTTCCTTATTGCTATAGGTCCATGACTTAGTATATCCTAGGCACTCAGTGTTTATTGAATGAACCATCCTTTAATAATATAACATCTCATGTGTAGTTATTTTTGTAAAGCTTAAAGCTATATGAGTTTGGGCTAATTTATATTTTAATCTTTGAAGAACACTTTTATCTGAATCATTTTGGAATGCCTAAACTTTGTATTGAGTTTATGATTGAAATACCACTCAAAACACACATCTCTATTCAGATCTTTTGTGTGGTGAAAGAAAGAAATAAAGTTAACTTAGTAAACAAAAATCTATTAAACGCAGATTTATTATTGTGCTGGAAAGCAGTAACCCTGTCGATAGTATTTTCAGTTTTGCACTTATTTCTTCCAATGTGTAGATTAAAATTTTATTCACTTTCATCATGACTTTTTAACTTCAAGATAATACTTAGCATCTAAGTGGCAAATTCCAAAAAAACAATTGATATGGGGATTATGGCTTAACTGAGGTAAGTATTTCCAAAGCATGACATACAGGTGGTAGAAGTTTTGAACAGGGCTCATAGCATCCACAATCACCATCACCATGGATGAAACTGAAGGATGAAGTAAGTCAATCCCCAGATGTGCATTTTGGGGAAAGCATCCATAGCTTTTATTTGTAAAAGAATTAGAGTTCTCCCAAAGAAAAGAACCATTAATTGACACACTGATTTGCTTCCCCTCTAAGCACAAATTAGACCATCTATTTTGCATTAACTGACACAAAGTTGTACAAGTAATTATCACTGCTTTGCCTCTTCACTTGTCACCCTCCCATTTTTTGTCTTTCTTAGAAACAGATGATGCCTGGTTCATGAGTATTTAATAACCTTTTGAGAAAAGAAAAAAAGATTCATTCTTGATATAAACTCCCTAGGAAATGCCATACTCTATATTGTAATGGATGGGAGGCTCACCAGTATGCCAATAGCCACTCCAGGGGAAATTGTCCACACACCAGTGTAGGAGTTGGCCAGATTCTACCATTGTACACTTGGTTTATGTCACTTTTTTCCTGTTTAGAGTCTTCATACCCACCAGGTTTTCTCCCATATGTTTTATAAGTAAGGAAAACCATGTTATTATTGTTTCCCTTTATAGAAATAAGTGTGATAGAAATTTATATCCTCTACAGGAGAGTCCACCTTAATGGCAGAGTGAAGCCATGTAATTTTCATTCCCTAGGGGAGAAATAGAGCCAAGCCTTTTGGGGGTGGGTAAAATAATTGTTATGGGTAAAAGAACTCATGACAACATATATGTGATTTCCTTGACCAAGAAGTGGAATCTTATGTGGAGTTGAGAAGGTAGGGAAGGCAAAGACTGAATTAACAGGCAAAAACAAAACAGCTGAGTTTGAGTTTTAAAAGTCCCTGAACTGGGAGCAGTATACAAGGCTAGGCTCTGCCACCACCCAACCTGATGCTAGGATAAGTATCTTAGACTCCTTGCCCCTCAGTTTCTTATTTAGAAAATAATAAACTTGGAACATCTGATTTCTAAGGATTTTGGTACTTTCCAAATGTGTTTTGAATTCTGAGCAGCATTTGACTCTAAAGAACAAATTCATTTTCATTTGAAGTTGTTAATAATACTCATCCTGTTATTTAAGGTTGGAAGAGATGCTGCCATTCATGTGTGGGACACACAAACTCTAAAATGTCTGTCATTGTTGAAAGGACAGCATCAGAGAGGAGTCTGTGCACTTGATTTTTCAGGTAAGCCCATTTTCCCTGGAGTCATTGACATGGTTCTACATTTACTTCAAGGGTTTTTTGTTGTTTTTTTTTTTTAAGATTGATCTGTAGTTGATTTCTGTTTATGAGAGAAACTTTTTTTATATCAGCTACCTTACACTGGAAATTAGATATGGGAATGCCTTATCCCCTCAGAAAAAAAGTGACCTTTAAATTATACCTCCTTTTCTTGTCTTCCTTATTTCCTCTCTCCCAAGTCATTACCCTGAGCTCATACTGTGTTCTGCATTTGCTTGAGCATTTGAAACCCAGAGCAACTGTTGCTGCTGAAAGACTTAGTTGCAAATATCTGGCAGTGACTCAGAACATCGATTTCATCACTCCAAATAAGTGGGAGTACAGCACTTGCAATTTATAACATAAAAAAACCAGAAGGAGGGCTGCAAATTCTCTGCAAAGAGCCCCTTTACAACACTGGTATTTTGGAAATAAATTTTATATTGACAGAATAAAACTGGCCTTTCCACCTCCTTAATTTAAAACTTGAACTCTGTTCCATAAAAATACTAACTGATGAGTGTCATTTTCATTAGAATAAATCCATTTCTTGAAACTAGGATTAGATATTCAGAATTTATCACAAGAGGTATTTTTACCTAGAAAATTTTAATAATTCCAGTAGTAGAAATTACATCAGTGAAAAAATTTCAAACTTTCTACAAAACCCTGATTCTGTTATTCCCTTTCTCTAAATTCCATCCAAATGATTAATATGTGCACCATATGTAATATTAGTCATTAAGTTCCATGGCTCTACAACCCAACTGACTCTCAAACATCACACCTTCTTGACTCTCCCTGTTCAAGTCATCACTTCTCGTCTCCACCATGTTTGTAATGTGCTCTCTGATTCCATCCTAACTTTCTCCAGTCCACTTAGGAGTCTTTTGGAAGTACAGTTGCATGACTACCACTTGGTCTCCCATTGGTAGACTGACTTAGGGCTGGTCCCTTGCTTGGATGTTCATGGCCTTCCAAGATCTGGCTTCAGCCTTTCTTTGCAGCATTCACACCCACTAACCCAGTCACGCTCCTTTACATCAACTTAGCTGTAAAACCTAGACACGCTTCTGTCTGTTTTGTTTTCCTTTGCTCATGCTGTTCTCATATCTCTTCAAGACCTACTATCCTTTAAGACAAACTGAAAGTTTTCTCTTTCATCCTTCCAGGGAGAAATGCCCTGTCCCTTCTGCATCCTTTAGCCATTGTTGTCATTGTTTGCTGTCAGAGTTCATGTGGTGTAGTAGTTTGTCATGGGAACATGACCTGCACCTGTCATGCACAGTAATCAAGTTGGGCAGCAGAGTTGTACCTGGAGCATTCAACATGGTCACTTGCTTCCTCACTCGTTCTGCCCAACAGCAAGTGTGTCCAGCTGCTTCCTCCCCACTCTCCAGTGTAAATGAGGAGTGGCCATGCTGATGCATAGAATGGTGCCCTGGGAGAAGAGAACTCTGTGGATCAGTCCACAGTAATACACTTACATGAATAGGAGCAGGAACAATTATACCTTCCTTTTGGAAACTGATAGAAAAGTGAGTAGTTTAAGTCAAAGTCTCAAGAAATGAGATAATTTAGGTTGCCATTTTTAACCATATAAACAGCACACCAACATCAGTTACTATTTAGCTAGTGGGCGCATCTGAGTGCCTCATATCTACCTTTTTTTTTTACAAGTCAGCTCATTTTGGGAGGTGTTTTGGAGACTCACTGTTAGTTTGTCTCTGATAAAAAGAAATTGGAAATACAAAGTAGGCAAATTATGTGAAAATTAGATAACAAATAAGCATAGGAATTATACAAAGATTTGATTGGTCTATTCTTGCCACTAATACAAAGCAAACAAAGAAGGAATCAATTTACAGTTTCACTTAATTAAGAAACTCTTTAACTTTAAAAAATTATCAGCAATGTCTAGAGAAAATGAGCCACGTTTTTGTGTGGAAAATACAGGAAATGCTTCCACATAAACAGAAAACCAGCATAGAAAGAGAGAGGTTCAGCCACATAAATACCTTCTAGCCTAAATATAATCACCATCATTTTAAAAACTTTCACTTCATGGAGTAAAACCTGGCCACTTTTAAAACTAACTTGGGACAGAGGATCAACATGATGGCAGTACACTGCGAGTAAGTCCTCCCATTAAAAAAAAAGTTACAGGGAGGAAAAGCAGCAGGTCCCTGCGAGAACCAGGACATGGAAGATAAACAGGCAACTCTGTCAAACTGACCGAAAAAGAAAGTTGTCATAAAAGAGGACAAGAAGAGAGGAAAGCTCAGAACCCTGCTACCCTCCCCACCTCCACAAAGCCTGCACACTCTGACCAACAGAAAGGAGAAAAAACAACAAGAACAAACTACAGATCAAGCAGGACAGTGAATGGATAGGAAATACTTCAGGCACCCCACCCCATGAACAGAAACTGTGGAGAACTGTGCAGGAATCCCCATGGAAGTGAGCAAATGGCTCCAGGTACCACTGGAGGAAGATTAAGGACTTGGGAGACACCTGCAAATAGCCTAAGGCCAGCCGGTAAGCTTGTGCAGAAAAGCATATGGGGATCTCCACTGAGTAATCAAAAACCAGGTGCCTGGGCATGGAAGTGGGGTGCAAAAGAAGCCATTTCTGCAGACACTGAACTGGGCCACCACCCGCATCCCAGATCTAAGGGCTTCGGAACTGAGAACTGGGGCACAAAATTTAGGGCCTGGGATCCCCACGATGGCGGGGCGCAGGGCAAACACAGCTCTCCCATGCCATTGAGGCAGTCCATGCCACCCCACTCTATTCCCTGGATACCCACAGGGGGAAAAAGCAGTTCCCGAAGGATACTAGCAAAGATCTCTGGCGCCACCTAATGACCAGAACAAAATCACCAACTTCCTGATAGTTGGAAGCCAGGGATCCCAAAACCACCCACAGGCCCTGAGGGAGCGTGGGCCACACAATTGGAGTAAGAAAGGAAACAAGGCATGGAGCAAGACCCCATTCTGGAACTGAGAGCCAGGTGCAGGATCCAGGGCATGGGATGTGCCATAACAATGGGCACTGCACAGGGTAATAGCCAGCGTTTTGGATCTGATAGCCCTGGGACTGAGACCTAGAGCACAGAATTCAGAGCGCAGGACCCATACCGCTGTGGGCACAGCACCAGGTGAACACAGGGTGGACACAGCACCCAGCTTGAACAAGAGCCCCTGTGTTGAGATGCTTCCCTCTCTGCCTCCATTTCTCAGAGAACCACTGGGAAAAAGCACAGGTTAGCAAGTACAGGTCTCTGGCACCACCTCGTGACCAGAACAGAATCACCAACTAGCTGATTCCCTGATGGAATTGAGTAAATACAGAGGGAGGGAACTGTAAGGGACAGTGCCCAGCAATATAGCATCAACACCATGGTGGACTTTTGGCCTACCAGTACTGGACTCGGTCTGGTAAACAGTTTCCAACACTACTGAAGGTGTAACCCAAAGAGATATCCACCAACACCAGTGGCACAACATCCCAACACATAGAACTAATTAGAAAGCAAAGAACAAGGAGAAGGAAAAATATAAATAACCAAGCAAGCCCACAAGAGGAGGACACACCACAAAAAGAAAAACAGTGACCAGTGCTCAACAATGACTTGGAAGAACTTCTTGGCCTGTCAAATAGAGAATTAATGATCATCAGGATTAAAAAGCAGAAAGAAAAGGAAAAAAATGATTTGAAACAAATAATCACTGAACCGAAGAACAAAATTGAGACCTCAAGAAAGGAAAAAGAAATGCAGATTAAAAGAATACTAGAGGAGATGAAGAACTCTGCAAAAAGCAATGAAAACAGAATCAACGAAATGGAAGAATGGATCAGTACTCTCGAAGAAATAAAAAGAGCCAAAAGAGGGCCTCCCTGGTGGTATAGTGGGTTGAGCGCAATGCTATGAAGCTGTCCTCAGCCTCTGCAGTGTGGGTCTGATTCCTGGCCGGGCAGGGAGATACCCTCATGGTACATCAGACTTCTCCTGTCTCGCCCGCTGCTCCCCTCAGCAGTATATTTCTGTCCATCTGCCTGTTCGGCTCCCTGCTCTGTCTGTGGTGAATCCTCTCACCCTCCCGGGCCTCTGACCTGTACCCCAGTTCTTGTATAAAAATAAAATCTTTTTTTTTTTTTTTTTAAAGAGCCTCCATACAGTTTTCCATAGTGGTTGGACCAGTTTGCACTCCCACCAGCAATGCAGGAGAGTTCCTTTTTCTCCACATCCTGGCCAACATTCATTGTTGCTAGTTTTTTTAATATGTGCCATTCTCATTGGTGTAAGGTGGTATCTCATTATAGTTTTGATTTGCATTTCCCTGATTACAAGCAATGTAGAACATTTTTTCATATGCCTGTTGGCCATTTGCATTTCCTCTTTGGAGAAGTTTCCTTTTAGCTCTTCTGCCCATAGAGCTTCCATATGATCCAGTAATTCTACTCCTAGGTATTTACCCAAAGGACACAGAAACATTAATTCAAAAGGGCCCCTGCACCCCCTTGTTTATAGCAGCACTATTTACAATAGCTAAGATTTGAAAACAACCCAAGTGCTCAAAAATAGATTACTGGATCAAGACAATGTGGTATTTATATACAATGGAATATTACTCAGCAATCAAAAAAGATAAAATCATGCAATTTGTAGCAACATGGGTGGAGCTGGAAGGGATCATGCTCAGCAAAATAAGCCAGAAAGAAAAAGAAAAATATCAGATGGTCTCACTCATAGCAGGAATCTAGAAAACCTAAATAAGGGACCAGGAAAAAGAATAACTATAATAAAGAAAAAAATCAAAATCAACAGCAACTATAAACCAGAGACACACTATGGGGGGGTGTGGGGGGAGGAGGGATTGGGGTCAAAATAAGGGGGGTGCAATTGTATGGGGAATATAAAAAAAAATCTTAAAAAAAATTTAAAGCAAGTTGAAAAAAAAAAAAGACCCAAAAGAGAAAAGGAGAGAGAAATGCAAAGGAAGAAGTATGAAGACATTCTTTGACGATTATCAGACTCCATAAAGAGAGGAAATGTAAGCGTTATAGGCATTCCAGAAGGTGAGAGAGAGACAAAGGAACTGAGAAATTAAGGAGATAATTGAAGAAAACTTCCCAAGCATGAAAAAAGGGATGAATATAGACATACAAGAAGCAAGAGGAACACCCAGTTAACCACAATGAAAAGAAAACTATAGCAAGACACATAATAGTAAAGCTTGCAAGACTCCAAGACAAGGAAAAAATAATGAAACTGGTAAGGGGGAAGAAAAGATAACCTACAAGGGATAACCAATCAAGTTAACTTCAAACTTCTCCAAAGAAACACTGCAGGCAAAAAGAGAATGGAGTAACATATTCAATACATTTCAGCACAGCAAATGCCAACCAAGAATACTTTACCCTTCAGAGTTTCCTTCCTCTATGCAGAGAAAATATAGACCTTCTCAGACAAACAGAAACTCCAGAAATTCATTACAATTAAACTACCACTCCACAATATTCTACAAGAAGGCCTAAAGCCAAAACCAAGAGAGGAATAAACAAGAACAGAATAAAGCAAGGAATAAAATCACAAAGAAGACAAACAAAATGGTAAATACAGATGCCAACACATCAATATTAACTCTAAATGTCAATGGATTAAACTCATCAATAAAAAGACACAGAGGCAGGCAGGATTAAAAAAAATAATAATAAAGGAAGATGGTAAATAAAAAAAAAAAAAAACTAGCAACAACCAATGTTGGCGAGGTTGTGGAGAAAAAGGAACTCCCTTGCACGGCTGGTGGGAGTGCAAACTGGTTCAACCACTATGGAAAGAGCTGTGTGGGGATTTCTTGACCTTCTAAACATAGAGCTTCCATATGATCCAGCAATTCCACTCCTAGGTATTTATCCAAAGGACACCTGCATGCCTATGTTTATAGCAGCACTATTTACAATAGCTAAGATATGGAAACAACCCAAATGCCCAAAAATAGATGACTTGATCAAGAAGATGTGGTACATATATACACAATAGAATATTACTTGACAATCAAAAAAGATAAACACATGCAGTTTTCAGCAACATGGATGGAGCTGGAAGGGATCATGCTCAGCGAAATAAGTCAAAAAAAGAAAAATACCGACTGGTCTCACTCATAGCAGGAATTTAGAAAACTTAAATAAGAGACCAGGAAAAAGACTAATCAATACAAAGTAAAAATCAAAATCAGCAAGCAACTATAAACCAGAGACACACTATGGGGCGGGGAGGGGAGAGGAAGAACTAGAGTCAAAATATGGGGGGTTGCAATTTTATGTGGAATATAACCATAATGAAAATGCATACATTGTGCAAAGATGAAAAATGATGTAAGAATTATATTAAATAAAATATTACCCAAAAAAACAAGCAACAACAAATGTTGGTGAGGATGTGGTGAAAAAGGAACTCTCCTACATTGCTGGTGGGAGTGCAGACTGGTCCAACCATTATGGAAACCTGTCTGGAGGTTCCTCAGTCTACTAAAAACGGAGCTACCATATGACCCAGCAACTCCACTCCTAGGGATCTACCCAAAGGACACAAAAACATTGATTGAAAAGACAACCTGTACCTCTATGTTTATTGCAGCACTATTTACAATAGGTAAAACCTGGAAACAGTGCAAATGCCCCCAAATAGATGGCTGGATCAACAAGATGTGGTATATATATGCAATGAAATATTATTCAGCAATCAAAAAAGATAAACTCATGCTATTTGCAGCAACATAGATGGAGCTAGAAGGAATTATGCTCAGTGAAATAAGCCAGAAGGAAAAAGAAAAATACTGGAATATTTCACTTATAGCAGGATTATAGGGAAACCAAATAAGACATCAGTGTAAAAAAAATAATAACAGCACAAAGCACAACAAAGCAAAAACAGATAATTATAAATCAGACAATTATAAATTAAGCAGACAATTATAAATCATATACCACAAGGGAGGAGGAGGGAGAGGGATCTGAGGGAGGGAGGGAGGAGCACAGGGGACTGAGGTGATGGTGCACAGGTGCATTGGTGAAGGAAACTCTATGGGGACTACACCTGAGGGGGTGGGGGAAGCAAATATTGTTTGAAAATGAACAATGATGTAAAAATGTTTTTTTAATTAAAAAAATTTAAAATAAAACTAACTTGATTTCATTGTGTTCAATTCTGAAAATCTGTGCTTTCTTTAAGAGTACTGAATAAAGGAACCAAATTGTAATTACCTTAGCAAAAGTTTCCTCTTTTTAATTCTCTCTTTACTATTGACATTAAGTACTTTAGAATTATTTCTGGACTCTGTTGTGAAATATCTATAATCAATACATACTGCTATCGGAAATATTTACGAGGACATTACCTAGACTCTGAAAATATGGTTGAAAGTCAGAAATGCCAATGAACTGGTCAAGGAACAATGGATTTTCTTTACTTTTTTTTTTTTTAAAGACTATTTATTTTTATTTATTTATTTATTTAAAAATTATTTATTTACACAAGCACTGGGTACAGTCAGAAGTGCGGGAGGGTGAGAGAATTCACCAGAGCCAGAGCAGGGAGCAGAACAGGCAGAAGGACCGAAGTACACTGCTGAGGGGAGCAGAGGGCGGCAGGAGAGGTCTGCAGGCCTGTGGGAGCCTCCTCCGGAGGCCAGGGAGCAGCTGGGGATGGATTTTCAAAGCTAAGTTCAAGTCTCTGTGGGGGACATAAAAACTGGGAAATAATCAAAAGGCAGCCAATTATGTTTCCACACTGTGATATGCAGAAATAGCCTACACCTGCAGGATTCAAGAAGTCAGCATATTAAAGAAGAGGTACAAATGATGAGGTACCTCTGGATTTGTACTGTTTAGCCCCTTGCTTCTCATAATTACCGTATACTTAATAGGCTAGCCAGGTTGGACAAGCTGATGGGGTCTTGCAGAAATTCTAATAAAAAGAAATCCCCCAAATCAACTTACCCTATGGTCCTCTTCAAGAAGATATACATTTGTCTACATTTATAGAAAAATTTAAGTAAATAATCATTTTAAAGGTATGGATGCTTACATGCTAAGGACATATTAATATGACTACATAGGTTACAAAAGAAAACATAAGAAATGCAAAAAGCAGACACTGAATATTTGTGTTTTTGGAAGGAGAAGTAGCACAATAAGTAAAACATTTACAACTGTATAATAGTACATTTCCTCTCCCTTCATGCCATGGTTAGATATGTTCCATTTTTACATTCTTTGTCTTCCTCAAGGTCACTGTTATAATCACCATTCACTGAAAACAAGCTGAGTGTGAGAAACACAAAGAAACAGGATACAATTATTATGAATCTTTAAAGATCTTATAATCTAAAAAGGGAGAGAGAGAAAACCCCAATGAAAATGGAATCACCAAGTAGATGCTAATATAGAAACATAACCAAGGCCAACAAGATGGATGGAAAAAGAAATGTTGTAGGAAGTCATTACCAGCCCCTTCTCCTGAATGCACGATATGTGTGTGTATGTGTATTTATATATAATATATATATATTTTTTTACATCATTGTTCATTTTTTTTTGCAATGTTTGCTTTCTCCTCTCAGGTGTAGTCCCCATAGAATTCCCACCACAAAATCACCAGTGCACCATCACCCTAATCCCCTGTGCTCTTCCCGCCCTTGTTTTGATCCCTCCCCCTCCCCTGCAGAATGTCTCTTGGCCATTTTAAAGCCAGGTAACATTTAAGCTTGAAGACATATCCTTAATTGTGATTCAGAAGATATAATAATTTATTCATAGTTATCACCTGGTGGTGATTTAGCCCTTTAGGAAAGTGTTAGTATCTTAATACTATAGACCAGTAAAAGGGTTCATGTAACTTTGATACCCTTAGTAGTTGTTGAGTATTGGAAAGAATTTGCTTCATTAAACCAGACTCTAGCTTCTCTGTCACTACTAATTTCTCCCGAAAAGCAACAAACTACTGTTTCCAATTAGTTGAGGGAGGGCTGAGTCTCTGGCAGAGGTAAAGGTATTCATAGGTTGGACACTGGTGCATTTGGGGTAGGAGTGCTAGATTTAGCTGGGAAAAATAGTCTTCTAGCCAAAAAAAATGTTTTTTGGTAAATAAATGCTTTATCTCACTGATCCTTTTAAAATCACAGTGAGGGCCTCCCCTGTGGTGCAGCGGTTGAGCGCTGGGTTGCGAAGCTGCACACAGTCTCTGCAGCGCAGGTTCAATCCCCACTGCTCCCCAGCCAGCCACCGGGGGAGGGTCCCACATGGCGCAGACCTCTCCTGCCACCCACTGCTCCCCTCAGCAGTGTGCTTCGGTCCTTCTGCCTGCTCTGCTCCCCGCTCTGGCTCTGGTGAATTCTCTTGCCCTCCTGCGCTTCTGACTGTACCCAGTGCTTGTATGAATGAATGAATGAATGAATGAATGAATCAATCAATCAATCTTTAAAAAAATAAATAAAATCACAGTGAGTTAATTAAGATGAAATGTGCAGTTAGAGTGTCAATGTACCCTCAATTAATCCTTCTGATGGCCCAGCACACCCTCTGGTTTAGCATTATCCTGGAATTCTAAAAACAGACTTTATTCTTTTAGAGAAGTTTTACATTTATAGAAAAATTGTGTGGAAACTCCAGAGATTTCTCATATAGTCCCTGTTCCCTCTCATATCCCCTCTCCCATATGTACACAGCCTCCCGGACTACCAAAATTCCCTCACCATAGTTGTCCATTTGTTGCAGTGGATAAACCTACACTACACACCATACCTAACCAAGTTCACATTAGGGCTTACTTTTGAAAGTACCAGTTGGAACCCTGAGTGGACAAGCAAGAAGCAGCTCATCACATATTTGTGTTTCTTTAAAACTGTTGGCCCTCCATAGACAGAGAAGACACCCCAATAAACTAATGCATGAAAATCAGTGTCTGTTGGTTTAGACGATTTTCACAGTATTGTATTTTGGGACTGGAAAAAAGGGAGAAAAAACAGCCACAACATCTTATCTCTTAGCCAGTTAGAGTGTAGCTGTTCAAATTATAGTTGCCACTGACAATATTATGAATACTAAATGAAAAAGGTATGCTCAGAATGATCCTGATATTTTTATTTTTATTTTTTCATGGAGAAACTGATTTTACATTTATTAAATTATGTCTTCGTTTTGCTTTTGTTTTTTAAAAGTAAATTTATGTAGAGAAAAAATATGATAGTCTGTGTAAACGTCAAATGTAGTCACAGAAATTTAGAATATTTAAAAATTTTCTATGTCCACATTTTCTGGCTATCCTCAAACATACCACATTTGAAATAGGGAATTAAGAATTTTTAATAACAAAATCATCCTTGAAAAGACTTTGAAGTTAAATTCAGTTTTCGTAGTACACTTATCTTAGTAGGTTAAACCAAACCCAGTTCTTCAGAACTGAAAATAGACTAAGGGTCACAAAGCCAAATAACTCTTCCAGTAAATGTCATGAGATCTGTCTGCCACAAAACAGACAAGGCTTTGTTTCGGCTTGAAATGCTGGGTCAGTGATTTAATTCAACATTAAGAAGCTCCGCTCTTACTGACTATGCATTTCACTCAGGTCCCTTTACTTGATGACACTTCTGTTTTTAAGCCTAAATAATAACATTAAGGTCAATTTCTTGTTCATCTCCACAGTGTATGAAATGTTTTATTTTTCCTTTGAAGAAATTAGTCATTTGACATTTGTATTGTTTTCACACAGCTGATGGAAAATGTCTGGTGTCTGTTGGTTTAGACGATTTTCACAGTATCGTATTTTGGGACTGGAAAAAGGGAGAAAAAATAGCCACAACAAGGTAAGAAGCTGCTGAAATCTTACAGCGCCCAGCTGGTTGTCATGCTTCCAGGTCAATAGTTTTCATTTTGGGGTAAGATTTTATCTTCAAATTCAGATGAAATTCACATAGAAAGCTTCACACCTAAGTGCAAGCATACTGCAGCAGTTCATAGTGACAGACCTGGCCTAAGCAGTTAGTGTCTGTCTGTTTCAGGGAATTGGAAAATTCTGAAATCCTTTCCAAAGAGCTATCACTTTGCTTTCGGTACTACATGCATTATCTGTCTCAGAGCTTTTGACCAATAGTAGAAAAGCAGCTTTTTTCAGACTTGGGCCATACCCCTTGTTTTTCCACTGTCGTAGCATCTGGTGCAGGATTCCCAATGTGACTAGAGTCAGAAGTACCATTTATCATGAGACTGGCATGCTGGAAAGGAGGCCCCATCGTGTGCATCTGCCACTCACTTTCAAAGCAGGAAAATTGTTTCCCTAATCACCTCATCTTATAAATAGACCTTTCAAGACTGCTGTTTATAGGCCACCTGTCCAGCCTTACCCTAGCCTCCCTCCCTGCTGAATCAGCCCTGAAGCTGAACATTACTTTCCACTCCTACTTACGTTGAACTTAGCTGTTTGCCCAGGCATGGTCAGAATCAGCCACAGTCAGAAGTCAAATAGTTGGCAGAGAAGTCCCAGCAATACAATTTTGTTGCCCAAGGTTTGTTACCAGTTTACCTCTTTACTAGTTCTTTCTTGTTTGCTTTCTGTGTTGTAATATAAAATCATTTTTAAGAGAATGACTTTACTCCAGTGTTCACTTTTCAAATTAACATTTCCCTCTACAATATTAAATAGGAAAAAAGTTCTTTGGCAGTTTGATTTAATGAATGAAGATAAAGACTCAATGGAGGAGCAGATGGAGTCTTGAGGACTAGCTGACAGAAAAGTGAACCTTTTCTGATCACTGTTACTGAGATGGAATTCCTGGCAGCAAATGGCAGCTCATAAATCTGACTCCCCTTGTCTTTCTAGTATCCCTCACTGTTGTCTCACTACCCTCTAGTACTCAGATTCAGTTCCTCATCAGAACTCTGCTTTCCTCCTGTACTAGAATACTGGGTATTAGCTTAATATTTCTGATAATATACCACCTGCATTACAGATAATTTCAGATAAAACACATATCTGCATCTCCAAAGTAACAAATTTTAACTTTTCAAAAATTATACTTTTACTACTCTGAATGCTGATGTAATCAAGCTACCCAGGTGACTCACTTTCTGGAGCCACCAAACTGTTCCCTAAGCAATGTGACTCTTGGACATTTAAACCCTGACTTGACTTTTCAAGCAGCATTAAAACTACCTTTAGTGACATAAGTAAACAGCCCCAAAAAAGCAATAGAAATGCAATTTTCCTGCTAGAAAACCCTCTGCAACTATGGACTGCTTTACCCATGGCATGCCAGAAACATTAACAGAAATGGAAAGAATACTTATTAACATTATAAGAGTATATATTTGATACACTTGGTATATAGCTAATTTCACTACAATTAATTGATATAAAGTGACTTCACACCATTTCATGAATATTTTATTATAAAATTAATTTTTGTGACATTTAACTTATGTGACATTTCTAAAACAGGACACCTGCAGAATTGCCCTCAGATAATTTTTGCAGTTGAACCTTTAATTCTATTTCTAAGATGGAATATCAAGGATTGTTAAAATTCTTTGCAATACTAGAGTTAAATACATACATATAAAGATATATAAAATATACACAAATAACTATTTATGTAATATTAAAAATAATAAATATTTGCACAAGTAAGTAGCCAGACAAAAATTCTTTCCATGACCTTAAGTTAGTGTGTTTTAGTAAATGGAAACTTGGCAGGGGAGGTTTGGTAGAGGGTGAGTGAAACGTGCACATATGGAAGTGTGAAAATGCACCCCCAATGTTAGACATGCAAATGACTGACAAAAATTAAAACAAAAACAGAGCCTTAAGAGAAATGACAAAGAACATGAAGTATTACTTTACTATGACATCTTCGTGCTTCCAGGCATCACCCTAGCTCCTGAGATTTAATCCTCTCAGAGCACAGCTGACTCAAACTCTAATTTTGCATGTTCTCAGCCATGGCCCTCACAAAGCTTAGTACCAAGCCTGTGCTTGGCAGCCGTATTCTTCTGTGACAGTGTCCCCTACTCTGTGGCTGTGAGGGCATCACCTAATCACCCATTGCTGCTGGTGCCCAGGGCTGGCTAATGCCTGCCTGCTACATAGCTCCCCACTCACACAAGTCTGTTGTGAAAACGTTTAGGTGAAACTATTTCTAAATAGCTCAGCCATTAAAGGATGTTTGAGTTTGCACATAGAAATCTCATTACAAGATAATTTTGAGACTTGAACCAGTTCTTTGTGTCTTTGCTAGTTTTTGTGAATGATTTCAGTCTCCTTCATGAGAAATGAATATGTTTTATCTTCTTAAAGATTGTTTAAATTATTTTAGTTTAACATACAAGTAACCTGTTCAAAAACCAAGGCCAGTCTCAAGGCATATAGTTAAATAGTCTCATATCAGTGTCAATCAAGACAAAATAATGGATTTCCATTGCACTGGTAACATGACTGTGGAGAATGACTATTTTTTGACATTCCTCATCTCAGAAGTTTGAGCAGTAGGCACTTAGGCAAAGGTGACAAAAATTGTCAATGAGCCAAGCAAGACTACTTCCAATGTTAATGTGGAATCACCATTCTTCTAGGAGACATAAGGACAAGGGAGAGGGGTATGTAGGACCACAGAGCATGCGATTCTGTACCAGCTTCTTTGATTGATCTATTGTATGCCTTCCCTTACATATATTTAGTAAGTAGGATAAAGGCTCCTGTGTACTAACTTGGCTTTTCTTCTCACTTTTTAAAATGTGTATCTCTTTTTAAAAATAACATTTATTAATCTGATCCCTTTGTTTTCAAAATGACATACTATTGTTACAGAAAAGTTAGAAATCACAGAAAAGCAACAAGAAGAAAGTGAAAATCATTTGTGATTCCACCACCGAGAAATAGCTGGGAATAACATTTTAGCATATGTCCTAGTATTTTTATCTGTTTTTATTCACATATGGGATATTGTGCATAATACTGCTCTGTAACTGTTTTTCCCCCCACTCACCAATATATCATTTTACTGTCTTCTAATTTATGTTACCTGGCTTATTCCATATTATAAGTCATTTTAAATCTTTTTGCGTGTTGGGATATAAATCTTCCATTCAGCATTCCTACTATAGGCTACATTCACACACAAAAATGGGAAAACCAAATCACACATAGGACTTGCTCTCCAGGCAATTGAAATGTGTGGGATAGGAGATTGGACACCAGATCATCCTGTGTTATAGCTGTCCTTGGCTTGTAGAAGAGGTGCATTCCTTTCCTCAGGCTTACTGATGGGGGTTTTAGTGTTACCATGTGGTGAGTTGATTATCACCCAAGCATGAGAAGTTGTCCTATATTAGAGCAATAGCACAGAATTTTCTACATTTTTATTCTCTCAGTTTAGAACATGAAGCTCTTTCCATTTTGTTTTTCTTATACGTGTGTGTGGATACATATGCACAGTTGTAGGCAACTTTCCTATAACAAGTATCTGGAGGGAAAATAGCAGAGGTATCCAACGAGTGTCCTTTACTCAGATGTTGACATTAACTGTGCATTTGCATGCCATCACTAGCCCGTTTAGAATTTTAGCCACAACAGAAACAACATTGATGTGTTGTAATACCAAGATGAAAACTAAAAAGTTCACTCAGAAAACATTTTTCTATCTAAGTGCTTAACATTGTATAGAAACAAGCAAATAAAATAATATCCTTTACTCTAAGAAGTGAAATTTGTTATGTCTTTTCAATTTGGATTTCCATTTTCTTTAACATCGTCTCTTTAAAATTTATTAGTGACTTAGAATTTGTGGGGATTTTTCTTCAGTCAAGATCTTTGGATGTCTAATGTCTTTTGTGGTTATCTGGTTCATTTTTCCTCTTCATGACAAGCACATTTTCTCTTTAATCTAAATCTTCTTTTTTTTCCCTCTTAATTGCTTTTCATACAGCCAGTGATGCATCCAGTGTTTATGCTTTACTTTTGACTTTCAGAAACACTAAGTTCAAAACTCAATCCCTTCTCATTTTCCTGCCTCCCCCTTGTTACAAGTGGGTAGCCAGAACAGCTATCGAGATGCCCTGTTCTGTGTGCTGCTTTCAACTTTTTTCATGGGAATTCTCAAAGTTACCTATTTGTGGAGGCAATGGCAGGACGAACCCCTGTGTAGCTATACCCATTTGCAACATCCTACAAAAAATGGTAAAAATCTCTTCCCAGTTTTTTTTCTTTTATTCTCTTTTTCCTGCTAGGACATTTTAAAGAAAATTCAAGATGTCATATCATTTGTATTGTATGTATTTCTAACTGAAAAGGCATATTTTTAAAAATCATCATGTCATTATCCCAGCTAACTAAAGTATGGTAAATCCCTCCATATATTACCCAGTTCATAACCAAATATTTCTGATTGTTTCAAATAAGAGATTTTATTTAGCCTGCATCCAGCTTTCTTTTTGTGATTGATTTCTAGTTTGATATCATTATGATCAAAGAAGATACTTGATTTCAATCTTCATAAATTTATTGGCATTTGTTTTGTGATCCAGCATGTGGTCTATCCTTGAGAATATTTCACGCGCCCATGAGAAAACGTATAGCCAGCCTTTTAGGGGCACAGTGCTCTAAAATGTCTCTTAAACCCATCAGTTCCAATTTTTTGTTTAAGGCTGTTGTTTCCTTATTGATATTCTGTCTGGGTGATCTGACCATTGATATAACACAACACTATTGTGTTGCTATTGGCGTCTCCTTTTAGATTTATTAATAATTGCTTTATATGTTTTGATGTACCTTAATTTGGTGTGTATGTATATATATGATTGTCTTGTACTTCTGATGTGTTGATACCTAATCATTATATAAACCGCGATGAGAGGGCCTCTCTGGTGGCGCAGGCAGTTGAGCGCAGTGCTGTAAAGCTGTCCATAGTCTCTGCAGTGCCGGTTCGATCCCCGCCGGCAACAGAGCAACCCACATGGCACAGCAGACCTCTCCTGTCTCACCCGCTGCTCCCCTCAGCAGTGCATTTCAGTCATTCTGCCTGTTCTGTTCCCCACTCTGTCTCTGGTGAATCCTCTCACCCTCCCGCACTTCTGGCCTGTACCTGGTTCTTGTATAAATAAAATAAATCTTAAAAAAAAATAAAAACAATAAACCGCAATGAGATACCACCTCACAACCATGATAGTGGCCCATATCAAAAATATAAAAAATCAGTGTTGGTGAGGGTGTGGGAAAAAAGGGAACCCTCTTATACTGTTGGTGGGAATGTAGACTGGTCCAGCCTCTATGGAAAACAGTATGGAGGTTTCGCAAAATATCAAAAATAGATCCACCTTATGAACCAGCAATTTCACTTGTAGGTATCTGGAGATTGCAAAAACTCTAACTTGAAGGAATATATACCTAAGTTCATTGCAGGGCTGTTTACAGTAACCAAGTTATGAGAACAACAACTGATGTGCTCAACAACTAAATGCTCAACAACTGATGAGTGGATAGAAAAAAATGTGGTATGTACACAATGGAATGCTCCTTAAATACTAGGGGAAAAAATGAAATGTTGCCATTTGTGACCTCATGGATGAAACTGGAAGGGAGATTATGCCAAGTTTTGTAAGGAGACACACAAATACTGGATGATTTCACTCATATGTGGAAAATATAAAACAAAACAAAGGAACAGACAAATAAACCAAAACAAACCCTAGAAATCGGACTGCAGAACAGGTTACCAGAAGAAAAGGAATTGGAAAGAAAGGGGGAGGGGACCAGTGGAGTATGGTGGAAGATTATTGGTGCTTAGGTGGTGGGTGTGGTGTGGTGACACATCTGGAGAGGTGTGAACCTGTACCTCTGAGTCATACATGTGCTGTGAACCAATGTCACACATAGATGATATGTTCTTTTATGTTAACATTATTTTAACGTGTTAAAATTTTGGTTTTTTAAAAAAAAGCAACATGAAAACAAAACAAACAAGTAATCTGCATCAAGCAAGTTCCACTCATTGTCTTTGGTTGTGATATTTCTTAAGCTTCTTTTATAGCAGTCTCCCTCCAACATTTTCCATACCATAAATGCATTTGGACAACCATGTTATTCGATCTAGAGAATGTTTCACATTTAGAACTGTACTGATTCTTCACAGATGCATTCCAGGCTTTCCCCTGCATTTCCTGTAAAAGGTAGTTAGATCCATAGATTCATATTCATGTTTTTTCCTTAGTTTTATGATGGATCATATCTTACAGTTCACCCATTTAAAATGTAATTTAAAATGTTTTAGCATATTTACAGAAGTCTGTGATTATTACCACTCTCCCTTTAGAACACTTTCATTACCCCCCAAAAGAAGACCCATACCTGTTAGCATTAACCAACTTTTTATCTCTGTGGGTTTGCCTCTTCTGAACATTACATTCCTGTAAGTGGAATCAAAAAATATGAGATCCTTTTGACTGGCTTCTTTCACCTAGCATAGTGGTTTAAGGTCAAACGGTATCATAGCATTGTGCAATCTTCATTCTGCTTTGTTGCTGAATAATATTTCACTGTATGAAATAATTTTTTCATTTACCAGATTTTATTTACCCATTCATCTGTTGATGGATATTTGGATTGTTTCTTCCTCTAACCATTATGGGCAATGCTGCTCTGAACATTTATGTATATGATTGTGAGTAGACATATGTGAGTCTAATTTCTCTTGAGTGTATACCTAAGAGTGGAATTGCTGGGTTATGTGGTAACTATATGTTTAACATTTTGTGGCACCCCAAAATGTTTTTCAATGTGGCATTTCCACTAGCAATGAATGAGGATTCTGGTTTCTCCATATCCTAGCCAACACTTACTATTTTCTGTTATTTTCATTATGCTGGTACTAGCCATACTGGTACATTTCAAGTAGCATCTCAATATGGTTTTGATTTTCATTCCCCTGTTGGCTAATGGTATTGAGCCTCTTTCATATGTTGCTGGCCATTTGTATATCATCTTTGTAGAAATGTCTATACATACACTTTGTCTATTTTTAGTAGATTTGTCTTTTCATTATTAAGTTTAAGAGTTTTAAAATATATTCTGAATACAAGCAGCAGATATGGTTTTATTTTTGCATTTAAATCTCTAAACCATTTGGAGGTTATCATAGTGTCTACAGTAATCACCCTTTAACCATGAGGGATACATTTTCTGATCCCTAGTAGATGCCTGAAACTGAAGATAGGGGCACATCTAAACTCTTTTCCCTAACATATAACATATACCTAAGATAAAATTTAATTTATTAATTATTATATATTAAACATAGTAAGAAATTAACCATAACATAATAAAGCAGAACAATTTTTGCAGCATACTATAATAAAAGTTTTATGTATATAGACTCACTCAAAAAATATTGTATATAATATTTTCAGACCATGAATGACTGTGGGTAACAAAAAACCTTGAAATAAAAGTCTCAGATAAGGGGAAAATAGAACAAATCCAGTTGTTAGTCTTTTTCAATAAGATTATCAAGATGAACCAGGCATTTTTTCCCCTTCTTTTTTCTTATAATTTATTTATATGTATTTTACATCAAAAAGGTGAGATATAGAAACAACCCAAATGCCCAAAAATAGGTGACTGGATCGAGATGTGGCATATATACACAATGGAATACTATTCAGCACTCAAAAAAAGATAAACTCATTCCATTTGCAGCAACATGTATTCTTCCTCTTCTAATGGATTTTTATTTTCCAGAACAGTTTTAGGTTTACAGCAAAATTGAGCAGAAGTATAGTGTTCCTATAAATGTACTCCCACACATGCAAAACCTCCCTGAAAACTCCACCCTGCACTGGAGTGTGCATTTGTTATAATAGATGAAATTATGTTGACACACTTTTATCACCTGAAGTCCATAGTTTGCATTAGGATGCACTCTTGGTGTTGTGCAGTCTATGAGTTTTGATAATATATAATAACATATCCTTCATTGTGGTATTATACATAGTAGTTCCACTGCCTGAAAATCCTCAGTGCTGTGCCTATTCATTCCTCCCTCACTTCCATCCTGTCAGCCACTAATCTTGTCACTGTCTCCATAGTTTTGTCTGCCCAGAATGTCATGTAATTGCAATCATACAGTGTGTAGACTTTTCAGGCTAGTTTCTTTCATTTACAAATATCTATTTAAGATTCCTTCATGTCTTTTCATAACTTGGTAGCTCATTTCTTTCATTTTTGTGTGTGTATAGAAGAACTGGGGTGTATGCCAGGGGTGCAGGGGTAAGAGTAATCACCAGAAACAGAGTGGGGAGCAGAATACATGGATGCACTGAAACACACTGCTGAGGGGAGCAGCAGGCAAGACAGAAGAGGTCTGCTGTAACATATGTGTTAGCTCCCTGGCCAGGATGCAACTCGCGCCTTAGAGGTGATAGCGCTGAGACTTAACCCCTACGCTACAGGGTGGCCCCACTCATTTCTTTTTAAAGCTGAATAATATTCTGTTGTCTGGATATACCATGTTTTTGTTCATTTGTTTAATACCATTACTGAGTGAAGGACATCTGGGTGGCTTCCAAGTTTTGCCAATTATGATTAAAGCTGCTATACATTTCTTGTGCAGATTTGTGGACTTAAGTTTTCAACTGCTGTGGGTAAATGCAGTTGTTGCACCTATGATAAGAGTATGTTTAGTTTTCTAAGAAACCATCAAACTCTCTTACAAAGTTTTTAGTTTGATGTAGTCCCATTTGTTTATATTTACTTTTATTGCTATTGGAGATGGGTCCAAAAAGATATTTCTGAAATCATTGTTGTGGAGTGTTTGCCTATGTTTTCTTCAATGTATTTTTATGGTTTCATAAAGACATCTATGTCTTCACTGTACTTTGAGTTAATTTTTGTGTGAAGTGTGATCTAATTTTATTCTTTTGGATATGGCTGTCCAGTTTTCTCAACACCATTTGTTAAAGAAACTCTCCTTTTTCTTGGCTCCTTTGTCATAAATTAACCATCCACAGAGATATGGGTTTATTTCTGGGCTGTCAGTTCTATTCCTTGGGTCTGTGTGTCTGCTTTTGCTCCTGTTGCATGTTGTTTTGAGTACTATAGCTGTGTAGTATAGGTTGAAATCTGGGAGTCTGATACCACCACTCTTCCTCTTTTCTGTCAGGATTGTTTTGACTATTCAGAGTCTTTTATGGTTCCATATGAATTGCAGCAATATCTGTTCTATTTCTGTAAAGAACACCATTGGAGCCTTGATAGGAATTGTGTTGAATCTGTACATTTGCTTAGATAAGAGGACCTTTTAAATAATGTTAATTCTTCCAGTCAATTGGTAGGGAATATCTTTTCCATTTTTTGTGTCTTAGAATTTTCATTGTATAGGTCCAACACTTTCTTTGTTAAATTTGCTTCTAGATATTTTTCTTTTTGCAATTGTGAATGGGATTGTTTTCTTGATTTTTCTCCTAGTTCATTGTTTACATATAGAAACACAACTGATTTTTGTAAGTTGATTTTGTACCCTGTCACTTCTACTGAACTGGTGTTTTTTCCAATTAGTTTTTTTTAATATAGTCTAGGGTTTTGTTTGTTTGTTTAAGGATTTTATTTTTGCATAGAACTGGGTGCAGGCCAGAGGTATGGGGTGGTGGGAGGGGGTTGGTGAGAGGATTCACTAGAGACAGAGTGGGGAGCAGAACAGGCAGATCTACTGAAGAACACTGCTAAGGGGAGCAGCGGACAAGATAGGATCTGCTGTGCCATATGTGGGTTAGCTCCCTAACTGGGGATCAAACTCAGGCTGTTGGAGTGGGCCTTCATGTGGTAAAGCTAAGGGTTAGCACCTAGGACATCAGGGAGACCCTTGTATGTATATTAAAGAAAAAATGTTTTTAAAAAAGTTATGCACATAAAAAATAAAATTTAGGGAAACTACCCTCACACTTTGGTATTTTTCAGAATTTTACTGGCCAGTCCTGCTGGTTTATTCTTCCAAGGTGTGTCTAGCTCCAGGTTAAAAAACAGACAAACAAAACAAAACAACAAAAAGGCAAACAATGCTCTTTTTATTGGGATCAAATTGAATTTATAAACAAACTTTGGGAGAACTGACATATTTATGATTGATTTTTCCAACACAAGAACATGGGATATGTTTCTACTTTAAAGTCCACCTTTCTATCTTACAGATATTGGGAGGTTTTGCTAATTTTACTCACTTAATATATTGTCCATTTCTATATTAAGTTTGTGCCTTGATGTTTTTGTTGTTTCTAATCGAGTCCTGTCTTCCATTATATTTTCAACTGGTTCTAGCATATATTAAGGTTATTGACTTTGTATTTCATTATATGTAGTGCAACTATATTGGAATGTAGTTACTTGTAGTTTTATTTTTTTTTAATTTTCTACATATATAATTATATGTTGTAGTGTAAGTGATTTTCAGGCTTTTCTGCCTGCTGCTGTTAGGATTGCCCTGCCTGATTGGGCACCTGCATTTTGTTACATTGTTATAAGTTGTGCTGTTTACTTCTATGGGCCATGGCTGCAGTATTGATATAGTCCCCAAGAGAAGGAGAGGAAGGAGAGAGAAGGGGAGAAAGAACACCACAGAGTACAGAGAGAAGACTTGCCCCGGGCATGGAGGCCTACTGGCCTCCTGCTCCCCCAACCCCACCTGCCACATACCTGGTTGCTGCACTACATGTAAATTCAATAAAAGCCTGAGAAAGCTACCAAGGGCTCCAGGACTCTCCTTTACCCGTCTGGTCTGCTGGGATCCTGAAAAACCAGCACTGTGCTCATCCTGCCCCTACATATATCATCCTACAAATACACATTTAACTTCTACTCCAGCATTTGTGTCTTTAAATTTTAAAATCTTGTCTAATTATAGTAATTAATATGATCAATACAATATTAAGTGGGAGGAGTAATAAACTTTTCCTAATATTATTGGGAATCCCATTAAGTAAGAATTTGAGTGTCGGGAGAGGGGAAGAGGTAATGTGGTGATGGATCACGGGTGCTGTGGAGATTGCACTTGAGGGGAGAAATCAAATACTGTCCAAGATTGATGTAAGTAATTAAATATTAAAACTTTTTAAAAAGTAAGAATTTGACTCAAGTTCACACACATACACACACACACACCCCTCACAAATAAGTTACTTTCTTGTTTTCAAAGAAAATATAATGGCACACATGTCTGAAAACCAGCCTGCATATGGTTGTACTGAATGAAGCTGGTTTCTCAAAGATAGTCCAGTGGCGCAGAAAATATAAATATCTAAGTGATAAGTCTGAAGCATCCATTAATTTCTCCTTTATGGAGTGTTGAGTGCTATTTTTTCTTTCCCATTTATTTTTTAAATTTATTTTATGTATTTTATATATATATATATATATATTACATTATTCTTCCTTATTGTACAATGCATGCTTCTCCTCTCAGGTGTAGTCCCTATAAAATTCCCACCACCAATTCGCCCATGCACCATCACCATAGTCCCTTGTGCTCTTCCCTCCCCTGTTCTGATCCCTCAACCTCCCCCTCCCCTGCAGAGTGTCTCTGATCAATAGTTGCCTGTTAATTTTGTCTTTTAATTTATTGTAATTACTTTTTCCAGATCCCTTATTTGGTTCCCTACATTCCTCCTATAAGTGAAACCACCCACTATTTTTCTTTTTCTTTCTGCTTATTTCACTGAGCATATTCCCTTCCACCTCCATCCATGTTGCTGTGAATGGCATGAGTTTATCTTCTTTGATTGTTGAATAGTACTCCGTTGTGTACACATACCAAATCTTCTTGATCCATTCATCTGTTTTGGGGCATTTGGGTTGTTTCCATAGCTTACCTATTGTAAATAGTGTTACAATAAACATATGGGTGCAGGTATCCTTTTGACTTTATGTTTTTATGTCCTTTGGGTAGATTCCTAGAAGTGGAATTGCTAGATCATATGGAAGCTCTATTTTGAATAGTTTGAGGAACCTCCACACAGCTTTCCATAGTGGTTGGACCAGTTTGTATTCCCACCAGCAGTGTAGGAGAGTTCCTTTTTCTCCACATCCTGGCCAACATTTGTTGGCCAACATTTGTGCTATTCTCACTGGTGTAAAGTGGTATCTCATTGTGCTTTTGATTTGCATTTCCCTGATTATAAGTGATGCTAAACATTTTTAATATACCACTTGGCCATTTGCATTTCCTCTTTGGGGACATGTCTTTTTAGCTCTTCTGCCCTTTTTTTAAACAGGATTGTTTACTTTGTTATTATTGAGTCACTTCAGCTCTTTGTAAATCTTTGTGATCAGTCCCTTAGCAGTAGTATTGTGTGCAAAAATTTTTTCCCAATCAGTAGTGTGCATCTTTGTTTTGGTTAGTATCTCTTTTGCTGTACAGAAGCTTTTTTTTTTTTAAAGATTTATTTAATTTTATACAAGAACTGGGGTACAGATCAGATGCACGGGAGGGTGAGGAGATTCACCAGAGACAGAGTAGGGAACAGAACAGGCAGACTGATGAAATACACTGCTGAGGGGAGCAGCGGGCGAGACAGGAGAGGTCTGCTTTGCCATGTGGGAATCTTGCCAGCGGCCGGGATCGAACCCGCGCTGCAGAGGCTGCGGACAGCTTCACAGTGTGGCACTCAACTGCCTGTGCCACCAGGGAGGCCCGTACAGAAGCTTTTTGATTTGATATAATCCCAGCTGTTCATCTTTTCCTTTACTTTCTTTGCTTTGAAGGATGTGTCTTTAAAGATGTTACTGAGATGTATGTCATGTAGTGTTTTACCATTTTTTCTTCTATGTATTTTACAGCTGCAGGTATTATGTACAAGTCTTTTATCCATTTTGAGTTAATTTTGTAGTATATTTTGAAGTTTGGAGGTATTATACCTCCATTCTCCTTTATTTTTGTCAGTAGGGCTTTGGCTATCCGTGGTTTTTTGTGGTCCAAATGAATTTCATCAGTATTTGTTCTATTTCTTTGAAGAATGTCATTGAGATTTTTATTGGAATAGCATTGAATCTGTAAATTGGTTTAGGTAGGATGGCCATTTTAATAATGTTAATTCTTCCAATACATGAGCAGGGAATGTCTTTCCATCTCCTTTTTTTTTTTTTTAAATAATTTTTTAATATCAGTTGCAGTTATTTTTTCTTTTAGATTTTATTTTATTTATACAAGAACTGGGGTACAGGTCAGAGGTGTGGTGAGAGAATTCTCTCTGGTGAGAGAATTCACCAGAGACAGAACAGGGAGCAGAACAGGCAGACAGACCAAAATACACTGCTGAGGGGAGCAGTGGCGGGACAGGAGAGGTCTGCCAGGCCATATGGGATTCTCCATGGCCCGCCGCGATCAAACCCACTCTGCAGAGGCTGCAGACAGCCTCACAGCATGGCGCTCAACCCACTGGCCACCAGGGAGGCCCTGTCTTTCCATCTCTTTGTGTCTGTTTCTTTTAACAGTGTTTTATAATTTTCCTTGCATAGGTCCTTCACCTCTTTTGTTAGGTTTATTCCCAATATTTGATTTTTTTTTGTTTCAGTTATGAAAGGGATGATTTTCTTGAATTCTTCTTCATCTTGATTGTTTGCATATAGGAAGGCTACTGATTTTTGTGTGTTGATTTTGTATCCTGCTACTTTACTAAACTGGTTGATTATTTTGATTAGTTTTTCTGTGGAGTTTTTAAGGGTTCTCTATGTGCATTATCATAATGTCTGCAAATAGTGATAGTTTGATTTCTTCTTTCCCTATCTGGATTCCTTGTATGTCTTTCTCTTGTCTTATTCCTCTGGCTAGGACTTCCAGTATTATATTGAAAAGCAGAGGCAAGTGTAGACATCCTTATCTTGTTCCCAGTCTTAAAGGAAAGTCTTTCAACTTTTCACCATTGAGAACAATATTGGCTGTGGGTTTGTCATTTATGACTTTTATCATGTTAAGGTATGTTCCTTCTATCCCTAGAAATGGATGTTGAACTTTGTCGAATGGTTTCTCAGCATCTATTGATATGATATGGTTTTAATTTTTCTTTTTGCTGACATGTTGGATTACATTAATTGATTTTTGGATGTTGAGCCATCCTTGTGCCCCTGGAATAAATCTCACTTGATTGTGGTATATTATCCTTTTGGTGCATTGTTGGATTCTCTTGGCTAGGATTTTATTGAGGAGTTTTACATCAGTGTTCATTGTGGAGATTGCCTGTAGTTTTCTTTTTGTGTGTTGTCATTTTTTGGTATTGGTATCAGTGTAATATTGGCTTCATAGAATGTATTTGGTAATATTCCTTCTTTCTCAATTTTTTGAAAGAATTTGTGCAGGATAGGCACTAATTCATTTTTGAATATTTGGTAGAGTTTATTTATAAAGCTGTCTGGTCCTAGCCTTTTGTTTTTGGAGAGCGTTTTGATAACTGTTCAATTTCACTGCTTGTAATTGGTCTGTTTTATTTCTTCTTTATCTAGCTTTCAATGATTATATCATTTTAGGAATTCATCCATCTCATCTAGATTGTTGAACTTGTTTGTATATAAATGTTCATAGTAATCTCTGATTATTCTTTTGATTTCTACTGAGTGTTGTAATTTCTCCTCTTTTGTTTATGATCCTACTTATTTGTTTTCTCCTATTTTCTTTTTTTTTTTGTGAGCCTGGCTAGAGATTTGTCTATTTTGTTTGTTTTTTTGAAGAACCAACATTTGGTTTTGTTTCTCATTTGGATTGTGTTTTTAATTTCTATTGCATTAATTTCTACTTGATTTTTATTATTTCCTTTCTTCTATTGGTTGTTGGTGTTTTGTTGCTGTTGTTCATTTTCTGGTTCTTTGAGATGGGAGATTAGGTTGTTTCTTTGAGTTCTTGTTTCTTGATGTGGGCCTGTATTGTCTATATTTCCCTCTTATTACTGCTTTTGCTGTGTCCCATACATTCTCGAAAGTGGTGTCCTCATTGTCAATCTCAATGAAGCAGGAGGGTTCCTTGCTTTCTTTTTATGATTTATGTCTACTTTGATGCCTTTATGATCAGAGAAGATAGTTAGAGTGATTTTGATCTTAATGTATCAATGTTTATCTTGTGGACCAATGTTAATGTTTATCTTGTGGCCCAGTATGAGAGAATGATCAGTGCACACTTGAGAAAAATGTGTACTAGGATTTCTTTCGGTGCAGTGTCCTAAAGATGTCTGTTAAGCCCATGAGGTCTACTTCTAGTTTTATTTAGGGCTCTAGTGCCTTTTTAAATTTTTTTTTTGTCTCATTGATCCGTCCATTGTGAGAGTGGGGTGTTGAAGTCTCCTACTACATATGTATTTTCTCTAATGTCTATTTTCAGAGCTAATAATAATTGTCTTACATATTTTGGTGTTTCTTCATTTGGTGAGTATATGTTGATGAGTATTATATCTTCCTGATGTATTGTCCCCTTAATCATAATGTAGTATCCATCTATGTCTCTTTTTACCTTTTTTAGTTTGAAGTATATTTAATCTGATAGCAGTATAGCTATTCCTACCTTCTTTTTTTTTGGTTCATTTGCTTGTAGGATTATTTTCCAACCTTTTACTTTCAGTCTATGTTTATCTTTTGTAGTTAAATATGTTTCCTGGAGACAGCAGGAGGTTGGGTTTTGTTTTTTAATAGCCTGCTACTCTGTGTCTTTTTATTGATGACTCCATTTACATTTAGAGTTAATATTGATAAGTTGGTGTAGTGCCAGGAAGGGCACAGAGCAGGTTTCCTATGATTCCGCAGACTGAGTAAAGGTGAGTCCTGCAGAAAGAGGCTTTTATTGAACTTTTACATGTAATACAGCAACAAGGTACACGGCAGGCAAATAGGCCTCCAGGCCCCCAGCAAATCTTTAC
>NW_023604861.1:69081581-69105581 GCF_014898055.3 Talpa occidentalis
CAAAATCTTACTCTTCCAAAGCCAGGGAATACTAAGTTTTGACTTGTCTTGCAAGCAATCTTATTTGAGAAAATGTAGAAGCAGCAAGGAAAGCTGCTACTTAGAACTGAACTCTGACCAAGTAGGAAGGGTTGGGAGGTGATAGTGAAGTGATGGGCAATGGGGAGAGGCCACCAGGTGGCTTTGGAATTTGAGATGGTCATTAAAGGGAATGCTGGACATAATCAGAAGTGTGTAGTCTATAAGGCTATCCCAAATTACTATCTGACCAGATGTCAACAAATGAAGAAGGAAAGAGGAAAATGTCTAAAAAAACCAAAGTGGCTACAGAAGGAACCAGTGCATTTGAGTGAGGTGAGAAGGAGCAAATAACCAGGGATGAATAGGACATCCTTCTGGATCAAGCAGGATGAATATGTCTTGCACGGACAACTCTTACTATAGTTTCAGGAATGCTACAGTCAAAAACTAAGACAGGTGAAAAAGGTTTTTAAAGATACATTTAAGGCTAGAAGAAAAATAGAGAAGTTAGGAACACTTCTTAGATTAAGTGGCTTAAAATGAACTGAAGCAGATTTACTTATCTCTTCTATCACAAAGAATGCACTTCAAACCAGAAAGGGAAAATCAGAGCTCATTTCCGTGAGTAAAGGCACCTTCAAATGTGGCCACAGAAATAATACCACTAAAACGGAGAAGTTCAGAAAACAGCAGAGGTGGCATAAAACATAAAAGATTCCTGTATCCAAGAGGGAAAACAAACTCTGGCAAATATTGATTCATGAGTTGATGCAATCCCTGGAAAATTCTAGAGTGAATTATTACACAGAAGGTCAATAAGTACTTGGAAGAGGAAGCAATGATTACAAGGCAGCCACAGGGCTTCACTGTGAACTCACCACATGTCTTTAATTGGTTGGTTGGTTAGAGAGATTAGGGATACCAGAGACACTACCAATCTGGTTTTTAGCAAGACATTTGCCAGGCCTTTCATGATGCTGAGTTGGCTTGGGATCAGAAATGTAAGCTCCATAAGAATAAAGTCAGATAGATCTAAATGCCTGGGACTGACTGAAGAACTGTAACTAAATACATGCATTAACAAACTGAATGTCAAGTTGAATAGAGGCTCTTGGTGTGATGTTTGATTGTTCTAGTCTTTCCATGATTTAGAACTCACTCTTGTGAAATCAGAGTATGTGTGACACTAGAAGAAGAATACATACATTGAAAAAGTACTAAGGAGATGTTGAAGATTGTTAGAATGGGATTAAATAAAACAGATAAATTTTATGTTGTACAGACATAAAGTTCTGTGCCCAGAATTGACAAAATCAACTGTATAAGCACAGGATGGTGATAACCTGAATATTCTGGCAAATGACACCTATGATTCAATTGTGTAGCCAATGCAAAACAGTTTTACAATTGAAGCTACTTAAAAATGAATAGGGCTGTTTTGTGAGGTAGTAAGTTCCTCATCTCTGGACTTGTGCTAGTACAAATTCAAAAGGTAGCAGTCTGAGATGCTGTAAAGAAAATCCTTACTTTGCAGTTTGTGAGGTGTTGGATTTGATAACCACTGATGGCTTTTCCAGGAGAAATCTATGCAATGAAATCTGACCCAAATCAGTAATGATAATCATGAAGATTTTTATATAGCATAAATCAAAATGACACTCTAAGTAGCATGACTGCTTGTGTCTTCAATATTTAAAAATCTACTTAGATACAATAAATTTGGGGTTATTAATGAGACTGAGCAAGTATATGTAATAAACAGGCAATATTACCTTGACAGGATATGAAAACAGCTTAACAAAACCGAAGTCATCTCCAGTGGCTAAAAGGGAACAGTCTTTGGTGAGACTGGCAGCATTCACATCGGTGACATCGCTATGTGCTGGCCAGATCCCCTCACACGTGGGGCCCAGCACACATGTCCACGTGTCCCACTCTATCTTCTCAATCTGAAAAGTAAAGAAAATGACTATACTTTGGCATAACCTAGAGATCTTTCTGTTTCATTTAAAAGAAATACTTTGTGGCTGAAGAGATGGCACCGTGGCCAACAACACTGGGCATTAGTTCTATGTGCTGAGGCCCACCATCTAAGCTGCAGTTTTACAGTGGTCACATGTAATAAACCAGCACTGTTGTCAAATTGCCAGATAGTTTTTTCTTGATAAAATGAACAGTTTGGAATTGTGGAAACTTGAAAATGATAAAGGTTTTCAGTTCTTACCTATTTATCTTTATATAAAACATAAACAAAATCAGTGTCTTTCAAGCACAGCACTTCTCAGATTTGGGGCTGGATAATTCTTTGTCAGGGCAGTCCTGTGTGTGGTAGTATATTTAGCAACATCCCTGTCTTCCACTCACTGGATATCAGTAGCACCCCCTCCCCAAGATGCCCCCAGACTTTGTCCAATGTTCCTGGGGGAGGCGAAGGGGGCAAAGTTGTTCCCAAATGAGAACGATTCAACAAGATTGAGCACATTGTGGCCAATCATTTAGCAACTGTTTAAAAAAGTTGTAAGACAGGACCTTTTTTTTAAAAGGACTACTTCCTTGGAGGAAAGCGTAATAAGGTTCTATAGCTACTTTATTTTATTTTTTTTTTTTTAAAGAGGCATGTATTTACTTATTTATTTGTTTGTTTGTTTGTACATGCACTAGGTACAGTCAGAAATGCGGGAGGGTGAGAGAATTCACCAGAGCCAGAGCAGGGAGCAGAGCAGGCAGAAGGACCGAAGTACACTGCTGAGGGGAGCAGCGGGCAGCAGGAGAGGTCTGCGCGCCATGTGGGACCCTCCTCAGGTGGCCGGGGAGCAGCCGGGGATCGAACCGGCGTTGCAGAGGCTGCGGGCAGCTTCGCAACCCAGCGCTCAACCACTGCGCCACCGGGGAGGCCCTCTATAGCTACTTTACTATCCTTTATGCTCTAAAGAGACTACCTTAAAAATATGGAACTGTTCATATTGTATTGTCATGTATATATATTTTATCCTTTAAAACTCTTTTGTCTAACATACTTGGGGGGGGGAATTAGGGTCAAAATAAGGGAGGGGATTGTATGGGGACTATAACCAAGATGAAAATGCATACATTGTGCAAAAATGATGTAAAAATATATAAAATAAAAAAAAACTGTTTTGTCTGAAATTCATAGTTAGAATATTGGCAGCTTGCATAGGCTAAATTCCGGTAAAAATCAAAGCTTTTCTTTCCTTAAAAAAATAGAATAATAACAACAACACTGCATTAGACCTCCCTGGGGGTTTGATCTCATTTACCTTCATCCAAGATTTTCTAGTACATCTCAGCATTATAGTTTCTTTAGACAAAGAACCTCTTAAAAGCCTGTAAAATATATCATCAGCGAATTAGCTAAAATTCAGAACGGGATTGTTCTCTTTGGATTTGGAAACTGCTTTGCATGTTGCCAATGTACCTTGTCTTCATTTCCATTGTTTTCTGTTTTGCTGTCACTGCTTAGAAGCGAAATGATGTGATAAAGATGCAGCTAAGATTTCAGTCACTATGTGGGGAGAAGCTACCAGATTTTAGTCGTGAAATTTCTGCTCATTTAATGTTCTAGATTTCTTCTGGATACACACAGAATGGGAACCAACAAGTAGTGACTAATCTGGTGACTTGAGTTCCTCAGGTAAGGCCAGAGGCTGAGGTGACCTGAGATTTTCCCCAGCAATTACCTCAGTTTTCTTATGTGTAAGTAAAAGTCACCTAGCATCTTATGACATCCTGAAATGACCTTCACAGAAAGAGGCAGGGAACAACCCCTGCTGGTTCTGGAAGCAGGTTTTCTGGCTACTGAAAAAATTTCATTACTGAGATCCTCCTTATCTGTCTCTGATGCCACTCTCTAAGTAGCAATTTCCCTGGCGTCACTGTCCAGGCAGGAAAGGGGGGTGAGCTGGTCTGACTCTTCTGCAGTCACCCCCAATAGAACACCGATATGGACATGGTGCTCTCCAAGGGAAGGAAATGTCTAACTCAGAAGTTAGAGAAATAGCATTTAAAATGTAGCATTAAAGGGTCTCCCTGGTGGCCTAGGGGTTAAGTCTCAGAGCTATCATCACTATAGCCTGAATTAGATTCCCGGCCAGGGAGCTGACCCACAAGGTGCAGCAGACCTCTCTAGTCTCACCTGCTGCTCCCCTCAGCATTGTATTTCAGTAAATCCAACTGTTCTGCTCTCCACTCTGTCTGGTTAATCCTCTCAACCCACATCTCTGGCCTACAACCAATTTCTTCTACATAAAAATAAATAAAAATTTTTAAAAATGTAGCATTAAGAACGATGCTTTTAACCTACAAAACCCAAAAGAGGTAAATAAACTTGCTTTTTTCAAAAGATTTATTTATTTATGCATAGAAGAACTGGGGTACAGGCCAGACGTGCAGGAGAGTGAGAGGATTCATCAGGGACAGAGTGGGGAGCAGAATAGGCAGATGTACTGAAATACACTGCTGAGGGGAGCAGCAGGCAAGACAGGAGAGATCTGCTGCACCATGTGGGTTAGCTTCCTGGCTGGGGATAGAACTTGTGCTGTAGTGGCTTTGGATAGGTTCATAGCCTGAGACTTATCCCCTTGCACCACCAGAGAGGCCCTAAATAAACTTATTAAAAACACTGGATCTAAGATGGGGAGAGAGTCTTCTAAGGGTCTCTTTTTCAGCACCTTGCTTCAGGCACAGATGTCATTATCATTTTGTGGAGGAGGCAGTGATGCCCATGAGGGTTAGTCACATAAATCACAGCCTCCTTAGGAAGTAGAGGGGTTAGAATACCAGGGAACTGGCCTCTAATTGAAAGCTGCTATTAACTGTACCATGCGCATCAGATGGACTTAAATGGTCATTTAATATTTGTTATACTAATAGTTTACTAGGTAAGGTTTGTATTAGTGTCACTGTGACTGTTTCTTTAAAAAAAAAAGAAATAACTTTTCAAAATCCTTCATATTCTATTGAAGGGTCTGACAATACAAGTTATCACTGGTGATTAAAACAATGAACTTCCCCGGCCTCCCCTGGTGGTGCAGGCGGTTAAGTGCAGCTCTGTGAAGCTGTCCACAGCCTCTGCAGCACTGTTGGATCCCGCCCAGCTGGCCGGCGAGGGTCCCACATGGCGCAGCAGACCTCTCCTGTCCTGCCCGCTGCTCCCCTCAGCAGTGTATTTCGTCAGTCTGTCCGTTCTGTTCCCCACTCTGTCTCTCACTCTCCCCCGCATCTGGCCTGTACCCCAGTTCTTGTATAAATAAATAAATCTTTAAAAAACAAAAACACAATGAACTTCCCTTTGGTTCTATCAGTAGTGACAACACTGGGGAGGCCAAGGAGAGGAAACACCAGCAGGAGGGACTCCCCAACCAACAACAGCAGAGACCAGCCACTGGAATAACAAATGCGCTCCACGGAGTGACAAATTAACTCTTCAGAGCCAAGAGTTGCACTTCGGGAAGACTTACAGCATCAATTTCCCTTCAGTGTGTATTTTTTTTTTTTTTGGTAACTGAATTTATTTATTTATTTATTTATTTATTTTTAAATAATAAATTTTATTTTTATATTCCCCATACAATTGCAACCCCCCCATTCTGACCCCAATCCCTCCCCTCCTGCCCCTCACCCCTCAAAAAGTGTCTCTGGTTCATAGTTTTTTGTTGATTTTGATTTTCGCTTTCTTATAGTTATTCATTTTCCTGGTCCCTTATTTAAGTTTCCTAGATTCCTGCTATGAGTGAGACCATCCGGTATTTTTCTTTTTCTTTTTGGCTTATTTCGCTGAGCATGATCCCTTCCAGCGCCATCCATGTTGCTGCAAATTGCATGTGTTTATCTTGTTTGAATGCTGAGTAATATTCCATGGTATATATGTACCACATCTTCTTAATCCAGTCATCTATTTTTGGGCATTTGGGCTGTTTCCAAAGCTTAGCTATTGTAAATAGTGCTGCTATAAACATAGGGGTGCAGGTGTTCTTTGGAATTGATGTTTCTGTGTCCTTTGGGTAAATACCTAGGAGTGGAATTGCTGGATCATATGGAAGCTCTATGTTTAGTAGGTCCAGAAATCTCCACACAGCTCTCCATAGTGGTTGGACCAGTTTGCACTCCCACCAACAGTGCAGGAGAGTTCCTTTTTCTCCACACCCTCGCCAACATTTGTTGTTGCTAGTTTTTTTAATATGTGCCATTCTCACTGGTGTAAGATGGTATCTCATGGTAGTTTTGATTTGCATTTCCCTGATTAAAACTGATGTTGAACATTTTTTCATATGCCTGTTGGCCATTTGCATTTCCTCTTCAGAGAAGTTTCTTTTTAGCTCTTCTGCCCATTTTTTGACTGGATTATTTTCTTTGTTGTTGTTGAGTCTCATCAGCTCTTTGCAGATTTTTGTGATCAGTCCTTTATCATTAGTGTTGTGTGCAAAAATGTTCTCCCAGTTGGTGGGGTTTCTCTTTGTTTTTGTTATTGTCTCTTTTGCTGTGCAGAAGCTCTTTAATTTGGTGTAGTCCCAGCTGTTTATCTTTGCCTTCACTATCACTGCTTTGGGTGATGTGTCTGTAAAGATGTCTTTGATGTGCAAATCACGTAGTGTTTCGCCTATATTTCCTTCTATGTATTTTATGGTTTCAGGTCTTATGTCTAGTTCTTTAATCCATTTTGAGTTGATTTTTGTGTATGGTGTGAGGTAGTGGTCAAGTTTCATTCTTTTGCATGTAGCGACCCAGTTTTCCCAGCACCATTTATTGAACAAACTTTCTTTGCTCCAATGCATAGTCTTTGCTCCTTTGTCAAAGATTAGTTGACCATAAATCTGTGGGTTTATTTCTGGATTTTCTATTCGATTCCATTGGTCTGTGTGTCTGTTCTTGGTCCAATACCATGCAGTTTTGATGATTATGGCTTTGTAGTAGAGTTTGAAGTCTGGGAGTGTGATGCCTCCATTCCCTTCTTTTTTTTTTTCAGGAGAGCTTTGGCTATTCGGGTTTTTTTGTGATTCCATATGAATTTCATCAATAATTGTTCTATTTCTTTGAAGAATGGCATTGAAATTTTGATTGGAATAGCATTGAATCTGTATATTGCTTTTGGTAGGATGGCCATTTTAATAATGTTTATTCTTCCAATCCATGAGCAGGGGATGTCTTTCCATTTCTTTGTGTCTTCTTCTATTTCTTTTAACAGTGTTTTATAGTTTTCTTTGTATAGGTCCTTTACCTCTTTTGTTAGATTTATTCCCAAATATTTGATTTTTTTTGTTTCAATAATAAAAGGGATGGTTTTTTTGATTTCTTCTTCTTCAGATTTATTGTTAGTGTACAGGAAGGCTACAGACTTTTGTGTGTTGATTTTGTATCCTGCCACTTTACTGAACTGATTGATGAGTTGAATTAGTTTTTCTGTGGAGTTTTTGGGGTTCTCTATGTATATTATCATATCATCTGCAAATAGTGATAGTTTGACTTCTTCTTTTCCTATTTGGATTCCTTGGATGTCCTTCTCTTGTCTTATTGCTCTGGCTAGGACTTCCAGTATTACATTGAAAAGCAGTGGTGAGAGTGGACATCCTTGTCTTGTTCCAGATCTTAATGGAATTGCTTTCAGCTTTTCACCATTGAGAATGATACTGGCTGTTGGCTTGTCATAGATGGCCTTTATGATGTTGAGGTATGTTCCTTGTATCCCAAGAATTTCAAGGGCTTTTATCATGAATGCGTGTTGCACGTTGTCGAAAGCTTTCTCAGCATCTATTGATATTATCATATGGTTTTTATATTTCTTTTTGTTGATGTGTTAGATAAGGTTGATTGATTTTCAGATGTTGAACCATCCTTGTGTCCCTGGAATGAATCCTAATTGTTCGTGGTCAATTATCTTATGGATACATTGTTGGATTCTGATAGCTAAAATTTTATTGAGGATTTTTGCATCAGTGTTCATTCAAGAGATTGGCCTGTAGTTTTCTTTTTTTATGTTGTCTTTGTTCAGTTTTGGTATTAGTGTAATGTTGGCTTCATAGAACGTGTTTGGTATTGTCCCTTCCTTCTCAATATTTTGAAAGAGTTTGTGAAGGATAGGCACTAATTCGTCTCTGAATGTTTGGTAGAATTCATTTGTAAATCCATCAGGTCCTGGGCTTTTGTTTTTGGGGAGGTTTCTGATTACCATTTCAATTTCGCTGCTTGTAATTGGTCTGTTTAGGTGTTCTATTTCTTCTTTATCTAGCTTTGGGTGATTGTAGAGTTGTAGGAATTTGTCCATCTCCTCTAGATTGTTGAACTTGTTTCCATATAACTGTTCATAGTAGTTACTGATTATTCTTTTGATTTCTGATGTGTCCGTTGTGATTTCTCCTCTTTCATTTGTGATCCTGTTTATTTGTGCTTTCTCCCTTTTTTCCTTTGTGAGCCTGGCTAGGGGTTTGTCTATTTTATTGATTTTTTCAAAGAACAAGCTCTTGGTTTCATTGTTCTTTTGGATTGTTTTTTTAGTTTCGATTTCATTTATTTCTGCTTTGGTTTTTATTATTTCTTTTCTTCTACTGGTTTTGGGGTTTTTTGTTGTTCTTTTTCTAGATCTTTGAGCTTTGAGATTAGGTTGTTTCTTTGAGTTCTTTCTTGTTTCTTGATGTGAGCTTCTATTGCTATATATTTTCCTCTTATTACTGCTTTTGCTGCATCCCATACATTTACGAAATTGGTGTCCTCCTTGTCATTCAATTCAAAGAATTTTTTAATTTCTTCTTTGATCTCCTCATTAGTCCAGTGGTCTACCAGTAGTGTGGTTTTTAATCTCCATGAGGTAGGAAAGTTCCTTGCCTTCTTTTTATGGTTTATTTCTAGTTTGATGCCTTCATGGTCAGAAAAGATGGTTGATATGATTTCAATCTTGGTGTATCTGTTGATGTTTGTCTTGTGCCCCAGTATGTGATCGATCCTGGAGAATGATCCATGTGCGCTTGAGAAAATGTGTACTCCGTTTTTTTGGGGTTTAGTGTTCTATAGATGTCTGTTAAGCCCAAATGCTCTAGGTCCTTATTTAGAGCTTTAGTTTCTTTACTTATTTTTTGTCTTGTTGATCTATCCATTGTTGATAGTGGTGTGTTGAAGTCTCCCACTACGTATGTGTTTTCTCTGATGTCTGTTTTCAGAGAGGACAATAGTTGTCTGATATATTTTGGTGCTCCTTCATTTGGTGAGTATATGTTAATGAGTGTTATTTCTTTCTGAAGTATTGTCCCCTTGATCATAATGTAGTGACCATCGGGGTCTCTTTTTATTTTTTTGAGTTTGAAGTCTGTTTTATCTGATATAAGTATAGCTGTTCCTGCTTTCTTTTTTGGTCCATTTGCTTGTAGGATTGTTTTCCATCCTTTAACTTTGAGCCTATTTTTATCTTTTGTAGATAAATGTGTTTCCTGGAGACAGCAAAAGGTTGGGTTTTGTTTCTTAATCGAGGCTGCAACTCTGTGTCTTTTTATTGAAGAGTTTAGTCCATTTACATTTAGAGTTAATATTGATATGTTAGCATTTGTATTTGCCATTGTGTTTGTCTTTCCTTTGATTTTATTTATTCTTTTAATAACTTTTTTTTTTTTTTGGCCTTCTTTCATTGTTATTCGTCCCTCTGAGGTTCTGGCTTTAGGATTCCTTGTAGTATTTTTTGGAGTGGGGGTTTAGTCGTAATGAAATTCCAGAGTTTCTGTTTGTCTGGGAAGGTCCTTATTCTTTCTTCATAGAGGAAGGAGAGCTTTGCGGGATAGAGTATTCTTGGTTGGCATCTGTTTTCTTGGAGTCTGTTGACTATGTCCCTCCACTCTCTCCTTGCCCGTAGTGTTTCTTCAGAGAAGTCTGATGTCTGCCTGATTGGTTGTCCTTTGAATGTTATCTGTTTCTTCCCTCTTGTCAGCTTCATTATTTTTTCCTTGTCCTGGATTCTTGGGAGCTTTACTATTATGTGTCTTGCTGTATTTTTCCTTTCGTCGTGGAAGTTTGGTGTTCTTCTTGCTTCTTGTATATCAGTTTTCAGCTCCTTCTTCGCGTTTGGGAAGTTCTCTTCAATTATCTCCTGGAATATTTTCTCTGTTCCTACATCTCTCTCCTCTCCTTCTGGAATTCCTATAACTCTTATATTTCCTTTCCTCATGGAGTCAGATAGTTCCCGAAGTCTTTCTTTGGTCTTTTTCCTTCGTACTTCTCTTTCCTTTTCTGTTTTGGTTCTTTTTATTTCTGTGTCTTCAAGAGTACTTATTCGTTCTTCCATTTCATCTATTCTGCTTTCATTGCTTTTCCCAGAGTTCTTTAGTTCCTCCATTAATTCTTTGATCTCCTGCGTTTCTTTTGCTTCCCTCTTTAGGGACTCAATTTCCTTCTTCTGATCATTGTTTTCCTTTATGAGTTCTGTCATTTTTTTAATCAGGGCAATTTTAAATTCTCTTTCTGGAAGTCTCAGAAGTTCTTCCAAGTTACTGTCGTTGCAATCTGGGGGGTGGTTTTCTTTTTGTGGTGTGCTTTTTTCCTGAGGCGTTGCTAGGTTGCGTGTGGTTCTTCTACTCCCTACTGCCTGTTTTCTAATTTGTCGTACGCATTGGGACACTGTGTTGCTCGGACTGGCCGGCATCTTGGGTGAACTTCTCCGCTCCCCTCTGGCTCCTCCAGGAGCCATCTCTGGCTTCTGAGGGAGCTTTCTGCTGGTTTCAGGAAGTCTTTACTGAAGAAATGTCCCTGTTCTAAAATGGCAACGCGGGACTCAGTCCCTGAGCATCCGGTCTCAGGCACACTCTTCTGTGTGCCCAGTCTGCCCCGGCCGTGGGTGCCTGTTCCCTCTGTGGGCTCAGACTGCTGGTCGGAAGGGGCCTGGCGTGGGCTAACTTCCCAGCTGGCCACTGTCTCCTCCGGTAGCCTCTGCCCTTTTCAAGCAGTCTTAAGAAATTTCCCTGTTCTATGGGGTGTTAGTGACTTTTTTTTTCTGGTCGCTAGGTGGCGCCAGAGATCTCTCCTATTGTCCTTGGGGGGCTGTTTTCTGCCCCTCCCCACCCCGTGGGACAGGGAACAGAGCGGGAATGGTAGGGTAAACCTCAAGGGCTTTGGGGTGCTGTGTCTGCCTTGTGCCCCACCGTCGTGGAGAACCCACGCCCCGATCTTCGTGCCCCGGGTCTCAGTTCAAAGCCCTCAGGTCCAGGACGCGGGCTGTAGCCCAGTTCAGTGGCGCGGGAATGGCGCCTTTTGCACCCTGCTCCTGTGCCTGGGCGCCTGGTTCCTGCTCACTCAGTTAGGGACTTTCACCCCAGTGAGGGCCTCCGCGCGTCTCCCCGCAAGCCTAGGTCGCAGGCGCGGGGACCTGGGCAGCCGCGATCCCGATCCGTGTTTGCTTTTCAAGCGCGCCAGTGCACCGCTTTTCCGTGCAAGCTTACCGGCCGGCCCGGGGCTGTGTGGGGGTCTCCTCCAGAGTCTCTTTGTTCTCTAATGGCGCCCGGAGCCGTTCGCTCACCGCCGCGGCGAAGGGTTCTCCACAGCTCCTGTTCACGGGGTGTGGTGGCTGCAATAGTTCCTTTCCACTCACAGTCCCACTTGCTGCGTAGTTCGTTCTTGTTGGTCGTTTTAGTTTGTTGTTTTCCTCCTCTCTGCTGGTCGGAGAGTGCCGACTGTGTGGGTGGGGGAGGGGAGCAGGGTTCTGCGCTTTCCTCCCTTCTGGTTCTCTTTTATGGCCACTTTCTTCTTCAGGTAGTTTGCTGGAGTCGTCCGTTTATCTTCCGTGTCCCAGTTCTCACTGGGACCTGCCGCTTTTCTTCCCTATTAACTTTTTTTAATGGGAGCTCTTACTCGCAGCGTCTCCTCGCCGCCATGTTGCTCCGCCCCCCCAGTGTGTATTCTTTTACATTATAATTCTCATCTGTGCCAAGCTGGTCTCATCCCCTATCTGTCATTTTGTCAAACTGCACTTCATTTTAGTGCACTTGTTTTTGGACCCAGGTGAAGTGATGTAAATAACCTTTTAATACACAGGAGAAATCCAAGAGACTCATGGTATAGGCCACAGGGTCCCACACAGACTCCTCTAGATTGGAATGACAGTTGCATGATCCTCTTACTCTCTTTGAACTTTCCTTTTTCTATCTACCAAATGAGATTGACAACTGTCATGCAGGGCTGTAGTAAGGATTAAAATGCAGGTAGATAAAGTGCCTAGCACATTCAACAGATATCCAGAGAAAGATGATATAATTAAAAATATCTCTCACCCAAGGCCATAAATGTTTCTCTGCCCAAAATCTTAAAATGACGACTGATTGGAGATAAATGACTGATTGGAACTGGGGAGTAAGGACAATTGGTCAGTAGACAATTTCCATTAAATACCATGCCATCGTCTATAACAACTTGTATTTTTTGTGCACTGAGCATATATTTCCTTTGGGAACAATGAAAAGATTATGAAGGGACACATGTCCAAATGTCTCTGGAAGTACTTTACAATTCTGAGATTCTATTACTGGCAGACTGAAGCAAGAGAGAACCTTATGCTCATCCTCAGGTGGGCACTTTTAGCCACTTTCCCTCAGAGGAAGCAATATTTCCTTTTCTTTTATCAAAGGTTACACAGACAATACATGAGTCAGATTGTCTCCTGGCATGAAGAGGATGCTTTTGGTGTTTAATTGGGCAATGGCCTTTTAGCCATCAAGGTCATCCTGTGAAAGCATTGGGTTGCTGAGCTTCCAGAAGGCCATTATCATGGATTCAAAATTTTTACCTAGGTTTTGCTTTCAACTAATTAACAAATTATGTCTGTGGCTAAGAACATGAGGAAAACATGAAAAAACAGTTTGATACTTCAGGATGGTCAGATAGTGGATAGCTTTTGTTTTGAAAAATAATTTCTCCTATTGCTGCAGATGATATTATTATTACAAACAATAAACATTGAGAAAGTATGTTTCCAAAATTTACATACATAAAAGTTTGCGCAAGATAAGTCAAATGGAAAAGTGACAGTAACATTGAAATTGTTAGCTTAGTCATTATCTTTGGAAGGAAAATAAAATAGGATGGCAGCTCACATTGCTACATCCATGGTATAGTAAATCCATGTGTCCTCAGAAAGTAGGAAATCAGGTTAAGTGATCAGACCTAAGAAATGACCAAACTTAAGGGCCCTAAATATAACCAATATTAGTGGATGGAAATGAACAGTATTTGTTAAAATGAACATAGTAAATCTTTATGAAATTCTTTTTAAAAAGATGAGTGTATGATTATTACCTCTGAAGGTCTTATTATGTGCCGTTTGCCTCTTGGAGCTTCAAAAAAGAGTTGCTCTTTGGCACCCGAATTAACTTGTAATAATTTTCCTGGCATGACAGAATGAAAGAGAGAGACAATTAAACTCTGCATCTATCTTTTAATTATAAAATAATAAGCATGGTTGTAACTATTTTGATTCATTTTAGTCCAAGTCTCATAAAGTGAGTAAATATGCCAAATTATTCAGAAGTATATGTAAAGGCAATTATATGGCATGATATAAATCACAAAGCAAGGAATTTTTTTGAATAAGGACATTATAAAATCTGACTTTGAACATTCTTCAAAAATGGAATAATCAACTTGCTATGTTTTACTCTGTTGCACTGAAAGTACGTGGTTTTCCAAAGCCTGACAAAACCCAGTTTTTGTTCTTTTCCCCTGTTGTCTCCTAGCATAGATATGTAATAAATAAGCAAACTGCTTTTGCAAGAATTATGGCATCAGAAATGTGAACCTTGTAAGAACTCCCATTTATGCAGGTCTAAATACTAAATTTGCCCTGTAAAATTTAGATAGAGGAAGAAAAAGACATACAAACTATAAATGTGCATATCCCCACCCCCAACTAACTTGAACTTTTATAAAGAAATCCAAGGCTCCCTAAAAACAAAATGTTGAGCAAAAATTCTTTCAGCCTGATTTAAATTTAAAATCATGGATTCATTTTGATTGATGTTGAAAACCTAGATTTCCTAATTCTCCTACTATTGCATAATGGATTACATTTATGAGTTGAAATTTAGGTGATTCAAAACATATACTTCCTGGCATTTTTTTATTAATGGAATTATTTAATAATTCCATTAAATTAATAATTAATAATGGAATTATTTCAATTATATATGGAAATAATAATAGCACAAAGAAGTCCCTTGTGCTCACTCTCAGCTTCAACAATGACTAGCACAGGGCCAAGCCTGGTTCATGAACTTCCACTCATTCCCTCAAATTATTATTATTTTTTATAAAGAGAATCCATGATTTAATGAGTTTTTTTTTTTTTTTTTAAGATTTATTTATTTATACAAGCACTGGGGTATAGGCCAGAGGTGCGGAGGGTGAGAGAATTCACCAGAGATCAAGCAGGGAGCAGAACAGGCAGAACGACTGAAGTACACTGCTGAGGGGAGCAGCAGGCGAGACAGGAGAGGTCTGCCGCGCCATGAGGGAATCTATCTGGCCAGCTGGGAATCGAACCGGCACTTCAGAGGCTGCAGACAGCTTCACAGCGCTGCGCTCAACCCGCTGCACCACCGTGGAGGCCCACCCTCAGATTATTTTGAAGTAAATCTCAGACACCCTAATATTTCATCTGTAAGTAAGTCAGGGTATAGACAAAAAATAATATTCTCCCCAACTCTTTCCCCAAACTATATACATCTTGTAGTCCTGAAATGTTCTTCTTGGGAAAATAAGCACCAAAATAAGAACTTTGTGTTTTATCATGTTCTTTAAGGTTTCAGTGGGTGCCTCTTAGGTCTGATCTAGTTTGGCTAACCTTTAAAAGTTACAGGTTGATTTCTAAGTGACTACTTAACAAGGTTCTCTCATTTCTCAACTACAATCCTAACTGATTCTAATTTGATGAGCTATAATATGATAAGGGGGTTTTGCCTTGGCTCTGAAGAACAAATGAATTTGAAAATGTTTACTCTGAAATGCTCACATTTCCCCTAACTTTATGGCTGAACATATACAACATAAAGATGAGGAAAGAAAGAAGTTAAATTAGCTTTGGCTATTTAGCATTATAAGAAAATGAGTAAACAATACTTTTCTAATGAACCTAAATATATCTGCAATGCATAGTTTTAGGGTTTTCAAGAGTGGTCACAAAGGATATTGGGATTAAAGATCTCAAAGAAAACATTATTTTACTGTAACTAATTTTAGATTATTTTTGACCATGAAATACTGAGAATTCAAAAGATTGCAATCATCAGATGACTCCCAAAACTAACTTTATACCACAGTGCCAATGATCATACTTTACCTAAAAAATAAATTAACCAGAAACTATTGCGATAGCTTAGTGTTGTATCTTATAATTACAAGGATGTAAGAAAGCCCAAACAGAATAGACAAACACAGGAAGCATTGGACAGAGCCACAGACACTGTGGGTACCCACTTAGCCCCTGTCCCTTTCCTGAGAACTGTCCCTCACCCAGGGCTGGGCTCCTGCAGTCATAGCTGTACTTTGAGGCAGATCATGGGAGGGGTCAGGATTGAGACTGGGTTAGGCGATCAAATTCTCTCTCCTAGGAAACTGGAATCTGGGAAAGTGAATCAAATGGTGCTTTGTTGGGATGAGATGTGGACTTTGGGGCTGAGGGTGGTATTTTGGAGCTAGAGTATATCAGGCATATGCCAATGAATTAGGGAAAACCTGACTGCACAGAGAGAGGGGCCAAAAGTAGACACCGGACCTAGGAGAGCAGTGGACACTGAAATGACCAGCCTCAAGGGAGGTGAGGTCGGGAGAAGAGCTGCCTACCTGGTTTCTAGGTGATGTCCAGTTCATTCCTAATGCCAGCTCCTTAGGAGATGTCACTTTCTACTCTGATACTAGGAGATATTCCTATATATCTCCAATAAACTCATCCTTAACATTTTAAAATTGAAACAAGTTCATAACCAAGGATATGAAAAATTTTTTTAAACCCCTACTATTCTTGTATCAGGAAGTTGTTATTACGGGTATGTTTCCTCCCCAACCCCCCAATTTTCTTCACTGCTATTATTACACTTTTTCCTTTTTTTTAAGCATAGAGGAAATATTTAGGTCACCACTGATTTTTCTGCTGCCTGCTGCTCCATCACACATAACCACTGAAGTATTCTGAGAACAGGGGCAGCAGCAACAGAGCACAATGTCTGTATAACCCATATATGGTTGCCCTGAATGGTAGAAGCCTTATTATTTCAGAATCCTCAGAGTTTTGTTGACTAGAAATGTTTACTCACACAGAACACAAGATATGAATGGCAGATGTCCTCATCACCAGCAGGTATCGCAAACCACACCTCTTGCTGGTGCATGGATCTTTATAAAGCACAATATAATTCATACACATCATCCCAGCTGCTATATAATTTATAAATTAGACTAATTCTTAAATTGGTACTAACTGTACCAAACACACCAGGTCAATGAAAACAGGAATGGAATGGCCTATGATGGCTCACACTGTTAACTGGTAAAAGATTTTGGTCTTGATAGTTCTAGAAATGAACTAGTAGCAGCAAGAAAATACCCTTCCATGTTTTAACTCTCTCCATACGTACACATATAAGTACACACACACACAGACACACAAACACACTTTATTTTTCAAGCCTTCTCTGCAGGACATCTTATTCAGAGGTAGCTGATATTCCTGCAAAAGACTGATGTGCTTTTCAGGCTTTGTGGGACCTATGGTTGCCATGGACACGAAGGACTGCTGTGCATGGCAGCTGGCCCCTGAAGAACCAGCTGGCTGTGGCAAATGCGTTCACTATTTTTGACAAGATCAAAGGAATGAAACCAATCCTGCTCCTAAAGTCTGCTTTCTCCCTTGCCAGACCCTCGAGGTCATGCTGCGAAAACTAGGCTGTTGTTGAGCAGCATGGCACATTTTCAAAGTCACGCATTTTGGGCACTGGGATGCCAGGGGCACAAGAACATCAACACAACACATGTCTAATGGTAATGAACTTGGAGTTAAACCAGCAAAGGTCCGTGGGCCTACTAGCTCTCATACTAAAATAAAAAGTATCCTTTAATTTCTATTCCCAGCTCAGTCCATGGAAACCATTTGGTCTGGTTTTCATCTGACTGCAGGGGCCACTTAGGATGAGGCGAAGTGACATTTCACACACCTTGGCCTCCTTACTCCAGGGTGCCTCTTCCATCATCTGGAGTGCCAGTTGGACCACAGAGGCTAGCTTTGGGTAAAATCAGAGAAAAACAGAGAGGTTTCTGTCCTAGCAAGGTGATGGCTCCAGTGAGGGCCTTCATACAGACCTTCAGGCAGGTTTCTCCATGATGGCAACCCACATATCCTTTCCATGTGGGACTTAACTCAGTATCCCTAGAATTTGACACAGGATCTATACACTAGCAGGGCGAAAAAAGATAGCTCTCCCAAATACAAATCAAACTACAATAAGATACCACTTCATACCTCTTAGGACAACTACTATAAAAATAAAAACAAGGGGTAAGATGTGGAGAAGCTGGAACCTCTCTGCACTGCTGGTTGGAATGCAAAGTGATGTAGTCACCATGTTAGATGGTATGGAAAATTAAAAATGGAAATATCATTAACTCTAGCACCCACTTCTGGATATATATGCCAAAGAATAGACACTGTGTTCACAGCAGCATTATTCACAGTAGCCAAAGGTGGAAAGATCCATCAAGGGATGGATAAATAAACAAAAGATGGTGTATACTTGCAATGGAGTCTTATGAAGTCTTAAAAGGGAAGTTGTGACACATGCTACAACAGGGATAAACCTTGAGAACAAGATAAGTGAAACAGCCAGTTACAAAAGAAATATTGTATGATTCCTCTTACATCAAGGACCTACAGTGATCAAATTCATAGACATAAAGTACGATGGTTGCCGGGGCTGAGGGAGAAGGAAAGGGGAACTATTTAATGGTATAGAGTTCTAGCTTTATAAGATATAATGAGTTCTAGAGACAGATGGTGGTGATGATTATACAACAATATGAATGAATTTGATGCTACTGATTGTAAAATGGTAAAAAAGGTAAATTTCATGTGTCTGAGGTGAACTTAGAGTAGTACATAACATGTTGATTTTCAATGATGTACATCTGAAACTAATAAAATTTTATGATGCAGTGTGATTTCAATGAAATTTTTTAAAATTTTTTTTTAATTTTTTTATTTTTTTCTTCAAAAATACAGTTTTATTAATAATTGACATATAACATTTTTCTTAGTTTCAGTTACATCATTCTATAATTGCATATCTTTTTTTTATAATAAATTTTATTTTTATATTCCCCATACAATTTCAACCACGCCATTTTGACCACAATCCCTCCCCTCCCTCCACCCATCCCCCCAAAAGTATCTCTGGTTCATAGATTTTTGTTGATTTTGATTTTCACTTTCTTATAGTTATTCATTTTCCTGGTCCCTTATTTAAGTTTTCTAGATTCCTGCTATGAGTGAGACCATCCAGTATTTTTCTTTTTCTTTCTGGCTTATTTCGCTGAGCATGATCCCTTCCAGCGCCATCCATGTTGCTGCAAATTGCATGTGTTTATCTTGTTTGAATGCTGAGTAATATTCCATGGTATATATGTACCACATCTTCTTAATCCAGTCATCTATTTTTGGGCATTTGGGCTGTTTCCAAAGCTTAGCTATTGTAAATAGTGCTGCTATAAACATAGGGGTGCAGGTGTTCTTTGGAATTGATGTTTCTGTGTCCTTTGGGTAAATACCTAGGAGTGGAATTGCTGGATCATATGGAAGCTCTATGTTTAGTAGGTCCAGAAATCTCCACACAGCTCTCCATAGTGGTTGGACCAGTTTGCACTCCCACCAACAGTGCAGGAGAGTTCCTTTTTCTCCACACCCTCGCCAACATTTGTTGTTGCTAGTTTTTTTAATATGTGCCATTCTCACTGGTGTAAGATGGTATCTCATGGTAGTTTTGATTTGCATTTCCCTGATTACAACTGATGTCGAACATTTTTTCATATGCCTGTTGGCCATTAGCATTTCCTCTTCAGAGAAGTTTCTTTTTAGCTCTTCTGCCCATTTTTTGACTGGATTATTTTCTTTGCTGTTGTTGAGTCTCATCAGCTCTTTGCAGATTTTTGTGATCAATCCTTTATCATTAGTGTTGTGTGCAAAAATGTTCTCCTGGTTGGTGGGGTTTCTCTTTGTTTTTGTTATTGTCTCTTTTGCTGTGCAGAAGCTCTTTAATTTGATGTAGTCCCAGCTGTTTATCTTTGCCTTCACTATCACTGCTTTGGGTGATGTGTCTGTAAAGATGTCTTTGATGTGCAAATCACGTAGTGTTTCACCTATATTTCTTTCTATGTATTTTATGGTTTCAGGTTTTATGTCTAGTTCTTTAATCCATTTTGAGTTGGTTTTTGTGTATGGTGTGAGGTAGTGGTCAAGCTTCATTCTTTTGCATGTAGCGACCCAGTTTTCCCAGCACCATTTATTGAACAGACTTTCTTTGCTCCAATGCATAGTCTTTGCTCCTTTGTCAAATATTAGTTGACCATAAATCTGTGGGTTTATTTCTGGATTTTCTATTCAATTCCATTGGTCTGTGTGTCTGTTCTTGTTCCAATACCATGCAGTTTTGATGATTATGGCTTTGTAGTATAGTTTGAAGTCTGGGAGTGTGATGCCTCCATTCCCTTCTTTTTTTTTCAGGAGAGCTTTGGCTATTCGGGGTTTTTGGTGATTCCATATGAATTTCATCAATAATTGTTCTATTTCTTTGAAGAATAACATTGAAATTTTTATTGGAATAGCATTGAATCTGCATATTGCTTTTGGTAGGATGGCCATTTTAATAATGTTTATTCTTCCAATCCATGAGCAGGGGATGTCTTTCCATTTCTTTGTGTCTTCTTCTATTTCTTTTAACAGTGTTTTATAGTTTTCTTTGTATAGGTCCTTTACCTCTTTTGTTAGATTTATTCCCAAGTATTTTATTTTTTTTGTTTCGATAATAAAGGGGATGGTTTTTTTCATTTCTTCTTCTTCTTCAGATTTATTGTTAGTGTATAGGAAGGCTTCTGACTTTTGCATGTTGATTTTGTATCCTGCCACTTTGCTGAACTGATTGATGGGTTCAATTAGTTTTTCTATGGATTTTTTGGGGTTCTCTATGTATATTATCATATCATCTGCAAATAGTGATAGTTTGACTTCTTCTTTTCCTATTTGGATTCCTTGTATGTCTTTCTCTTGTCTTATTGCTCTGGCTAGGACATCCAGTATTATACTGAAAAGCAGTGGTGAGAATGGACATCCTTGTCTTGTTCCAGATCTTAATGGAAATGCTTTCAGCTTTTCACCATTGAGAATGATACTGGCTGTTGGCTTGTCGTATATGGCCTTTATGATGGTGAGGTATGTTCCTTGTATCCCAAGAATTTCAAGGGCTTTTATCATGTATGGGTGTTGCACTTTGTCGAAAGCTTTCTCGGCATCTATTGATATTATCATATGGTTTTTATATTTCTTTTTGTTGATGTGTTGGATAACGTTGATTGATTTTCGGATGTTGAACCATCCTTGTGTCCCTGGAATGAATCCTGCTTGGTCGTGGTGAATTATCTTATGGATACACTGTTGGATTCTGATAGCTAAAATTTTATTGAGGATTTTTGCATCAGTGTTCATTAGGGAGATTGGCCTGTAGTTTTCTTTTTTTGTGTTGTCCTTGTTCGGTTTTGGTATTAGTGTAATGTTGGCTTCATAGAACGTGTTAGGTATTATACCTTCCTTCTCAATTTTTTGGAAGAGTTTGTGAAGGATAGGCACCACTTCATCTCTGAATGTTGGTAGAATTCATTTGTAAATCCATCAGGTCCTGGGCTTTTGTTTTTGGGGAGATTTTTGATTACCATTTCAATTTCACTAATTGTAATTGGTCTGTTTAGGTGTTCTATTTCTTCTTTATCTAGCTTTGGGTGATTGTAGAGTTGTAGGAATTTGTCCATCTCCTCTAGATTGTTGAACTTGTTTCCATATAACTGTTCATAGTAGTTATTAATTATTCTTTTGATTTCTGCTGTGTCCGTTGTGATTTCTCCTCTTTCATTTATTATCCTATTTATTTGTGCTTTCTCCCTTTTTGCCCTTGTGAGCCTGGCTAGGGGTTTATCTATTTTATTTATTTTTTCGAAGAACCAGCTCTTGGTTTCATTGATCTTTTGGATTGTTTTTTTAGTTTCGATTTCATTTATTTCTGCTTTGGTTTTTATTATTTCTTTTCTTGTACTGGTTTTGGGGTTTTTTTTGTTGTTCTTTTTCTAGATCTTTGAGCTTTGAGATTAGGTTGTTTCTTTGAGTTCTTTCTTGTTTCTTGATGTGAGCATCTATTGCTATATATTTTCCTCTTATTACTGCTTTTGCTGCATCCCATACATTTAGGAAATTGGTGTCCTCCTTGTCATTCAATTCAAAGAATTTTTTAATTTCTTCTTTTATCTCATCGTTAGTCCAGTGGACTTCCAGTAGTGTGGTTTCAATCTCCATGAGGTAGGAGAGTAACTTGCCTTCTTTTTATGGTTTATTTCTAGTTTGATGCCTTCATGGTCAGAAAAGATGGTTGGTATGATTTCAATCTTGGTGTATCTGTTGATGTTTGTCTTGTGCCCCAGTATATGATCGATCCTAGAGAATGATCTGTGTGCACTTGAGAAAAATGTATACTCAGATTTTTTTGGGTTTAGTGTTCTATATATGTCTGTTAAGCCCAAGCACTCTAGATCCTTATTTAGAGCTTTAGTGTCTTTACTTATTTTTTGTCTTGTTGATCTATCCATTGTTGATAGTGGTGTGTTGAAGTCTCCCACTACGTATGCGTTTTCTCTGATGTCTGTTTTCAGAGATGCCAATAGTTGTCTGATATATTTTGGTGCTCCTTTTTGGTGAATATATGTTAATGAGTGTTATTTCTTCTTGAGGTATTGTCCCCTTGATCATAATGTAATGACCACTGGGGTCTCTTTTTATCTTTTTAAGTTTGAAATCTGTTTTATCTGATATGAGTATAGCTGTTCCTGCCTTCTTTTTTGGTCCATTTGTTTGTAGAATTGTTTTCCATCCTTTAACTTTGAGTCTGTTTTTATCTTTTGCAGCTAAATGTGTTTCCTGGAGACAGCAAAAGGTTGGGTTTTGTTTCTTAATCCAGCCTGCAACTCTGTGTCTTTTTATGAAGAGTTTAGTCCATTTACATTTAGAGTTGGTATTGATATGTTAGCATCTGTATTTGCCATTGTGTTTGTCTTTCCTTTGATTTTATTTATTTATTCTTTTAATAACTTTCTTTGGCCTTCTTTTGTTGTTATTCATCCCTCTGAGGTTCTGGCTTTAGGACTCCTTGTAGTATTTTTTGGAGTGGGGGTTTAGTTGTAATAAAATTCCAGAGTTTCTGTTTGTCTGGGAAGGTCCTTATTCTTTCTTCAAAGAGGAAGGAGAGCTTTGCAGGATAGAGTATTCTTGGTTGGCATCTGTTTTCTTGGAGTCTGTTGATTATGTCCCTCCACTCTCTCCTTGCCCGTAGTGTTTCTTCAGAGAAGTCTGATGTCAGTCTGATTGGTTTCCCTTTGAATGTTATCTGTTTCTTCCCACTTGTTAGTTTCATTATTTTTTTCTTGTCTAGGATTCTTGGGAACTTTACTATTATGTGTCTTGCTGTATTTTTCCTTTCGTCATGGAAGTTTGGTGTTCTTCTTGCTTCTTGTATATCAATTTTCAGCTCCTTCTTCGCGTTTGGGAAGTTCTCTTCAATTATATCCATGAATATTTTCTCTGTTCCTAGGTCTCTCTCCTCTCCTTCTGGGATTCCTATAACTCTTATATTTCCTTTCCTCATGGAGTCAGATAGTTCCCGAAGTCTTTCTTCAGTCTTTTTCCTTCGTACTTCTCCTTCCTTTTCTGTTTTATTTCTTTTTATTTCTGTGTCTTCAAGAGTCTTATTCGTTCTTCCATTTCATGTATTCTGCTTTCATTGCTTTTCCCAGAGTTCTTTAGCATCTCCATTAATTCTTTGATCTCTTGCATTTCTTTTACTTCCCTCTTTAGGGACTCAATTTCATTCTTCTGGTCATTAATTATTTTCCCCTTATCATTGTTTTCCTTTATAACTTCTGTCAGTTTTTTAATCACAGCAATTTTAAATTCTCTATCTGGAAGGCTCAGAAGTTCTTCCAAGTTACTGTCGTTGCAATCTGGTAGATGGTTTTCTTTTTGCGGTGTGCTTCTTTGCTGAGGAGTTGCTGGGTTGCATGTGGTTTTTCTACTCCCTACTGCCTGTTTTCTAATTGGCCGTATTCCTGTGACACTGTGTTGCTGGTACTGGCCGGCATCTTGGGCGACCTTCCCAGCTCACCACTGGCTCCTCTGGGGAACTTCTGCTGGGTTCACAAGTCTCCAGCAAAGAAAGGTCCCTGCTGCAAAATGGCGATGCGGGAACGTGCTCCCCTGCACACCCGGTCTGCCCCAGCGGTGGGTGCTGCTCCCCTCTTGGCTGGGACTGCAGGCTAGAAGGCGCCCAGCATGGGAAAGCCTCCCAGCTTACCTCTGTCTCCTCGGTGAGCCTTCTGCTGGGTTCACACAGTCTCCAGCAAGAAAGGTCCCTGCTGCAAAATGCCGGTGCCCAGGACACGCTCCCCTGCACACCCGGTCTTTTTTTTTTTTTTTAATTTTTGAAAAGCAAATCCTGGGCCTCCCCAGTGGCGCAGCAGTTGAGTGCTGGGTTGCAAAGTTGCCCACAGCCTCTGCAGCTTCGGTTCGATCCCCGGCCACCGGGTGAGGGTCCCACATGGCACACAGACCTCTCCTGCCACCCGCTGCTCCCCTCAGCAGTGTACTTCGTCAGTCTTCCTGCTCTGCTCTCCCCTCTGACGCTGGTGAATTCTCTCACCCTCCAG